>NW_017688589.1:0-1348 GCF_001879085.1 Nicotiana attenuata
TGTTGAGGATGTGGGGCAATGGTCCTGGTCGGGCAACTGAGTTTCTTGGCTATTGATCAGATGAGTGGTTAAGCGGTTATGCGTGTTCTTTCAGTCGTCGGTAGGGTATGAAGGGTTTTGTTTTGGATTTGGTTTGGGCATTAATGATGGTCAGCAGTTCCTACTAGGAGTGTCGAAGTGATGGAGTACGTCATGTGATTATATCTTGTGTTATGGTTGTGACTTGATACAACTCGTTCAGACTTATTCAATGTGTGGCTGTGGGGTTCGGAACTTATAATGAATTCTGGATGATAGAGATGGAGTTCTAAGGTTTGAGGCCAAGGTTGAAATGAGGACCTCTAATTAGGTTGTGTTGGTGAGCTTATGTGGATCAGAGTAACGTGGGATCGCCCCCAGGTTTATGTTTAGTAAGGTTGCAACATGATTTGATAGCTTTGGAACGGCTTCTAGCACGTTCGAGGACGAACACAAGTTTAAGTGGTGGAAGAAATCTGTAATTAAAATGTATTACTAGCATGTTATTATGTCTTCCCTTCCATTTGGATTAGTATACCCCCTTTATGTGTGTTTCCAAGCATGACTTGCATACTTATCCCAAATCCGTATCACCCCTCTATGTGGTTGTTCTTCATATCTGTTTTCCTTTCCTATGACTATGCCTGAAAGTGTTTGAGCTAGTCCTAGACCTTCGCTGGGTTACAGTTTTTGTCCTATGTGTCCTTAGCCCCCACTATCCCTGTTTGTGCTTGCTGGACCAGCATTGGTTCTGGGGTCTTTGGCTGTGTATGAATCTATCTTTGGAGGTGCTTGTTGTTTATTACTCTATTCTGCTTTTCAAAAAAAAAACTCTTTTTTTACTAAACAGACTCTCTTTGTTTTTACGAAATGTTTTAAGTGAAATTCCTTTCAACACTGTCAAAACATTTTCGAACTCTCTTGCACTTCACTTTATTTCTAGATGCTTAAGTTCCACCCCCTCAGTGTGAGCACTGCTTTGGGGACCTCCTGAGTACCCTCTGAACTCTCACACACTGAGGCTGGTATCTCCACACTGCACATGTTTAACTCCTGGTTACTAAGTCTGGGCGTGACCATGGCCCAAGAGCCCTCGAGGTCCTTAGGGAACTTTGGCACACCCAAGCTAAGAAAGGCTATTTTGGCAGTAAAGTTTGGAGGATTTGGGCCTACTGAAGGCTCCCTATAGAATAAATTTTTATTTTTTTATTTCATTACTGTAATTCAGATACTACTGGTTTGTAATAATTTGTAAATGAATGATTGGGGGCTGAATAGTGAATATGGGGGAGGGGTATGCATGTTTATTTCTATGGGTAGAAAACATGTT
>NW_017688589.1:5191-5947 GCF_001879085.1 Nicotiana attenuata
TATGTAAACAAGGTTAGTTACTCGGAGAGTATGAGAACAAACCCTGCCATGATACTTAGGAGCCCCTGAGATTCAGAAGGTAAAAATGCTTGAACCGCCATGCACATTCCTGAGGGTACTTACTTTATAAGCAAATGTAAATGGATATTTTAAATAAAAACTGAAAGGCGAAAAGGCAGTAACTATCCAGAGGGAGAGATAGAGAAACCCAAGCAGATACCAAAGTATGTAAAACAAGCTAGAGGAAGAGAATCATAAAGTACCTAAATAAGCAAAATACAGTAAACTCTCAATTTGGGTAGTATAACATTGCATCTTAAAAACTGATTCCTCCTACCAATCCTCTACCCTTCTTATCCCCAGGTCTTGGAACTGGTAGTTTGGGAATTCCAATTTGTGGAATGCACAAGAACCTTTCGTTCTTTCTGTAGAAAATCACAAGAAGTTGTGCAATTTGTAGTCTAAGTTGTCCAAGCACCAAGCTGGATTTCAGACACTTCAATTTCCCTTTTGAAAAAAGTTCCATTCTAAAATACCCATTGAAGGTGCTCCAAAAGCTACTGAAAGAGAACTTGGAAGCTTTAGATGCATTTCGTATTGTTTAACCACTAATATTATACGGCTCTTCTCAACAATCATGCCAATTGGAGCTCTTTAGTGATAACTGTATGCTTCCAAGCAGTAATAACCAAATTTCTATTATATAATTGCCAAGCCTAGGAAGTCTCTCAGAATGTATATTGCTCCTAATGAAAT
>NW_017688590.1:0-632 GCF_001879085.1 Nicotiana attenuata
CCATAGGTTTTTGCATGTTTTCTGGGGTCGTTGAGGGCTGGGCAACATTGGTGGGTGGTTGTGGAGGCAGCCCAGCCACAGTAGGTGGCTGGCCACCGGCCGGATTGGCCATGGGAGATCGAAACGTAACTTTCTCTCACTAATCGCCTGTCTTGTCGCCAGAGCCTCTCTCTCTAACGCCTCGGGGTTTGGGTTTCCTCTTTAGGGTTTTACAAATTGCACAAATTTTTTTTTTTTTTTTTAAGCAATCCACTAGGCATAGCCTAGGGCTAGTTTTTATTTATAACTAAAACAAACAAGCACAATGTCATGAAATCCCAATGGATGTACGAAAATGAAATAAAATTCTACATAAGACCTATTATCAAAATTGAGCATTATACTCAAAATTGATATCACAAAAATTCTACTCAAAATTGCCTCAAAAATAGTCCAAGAAAAAGCCCAAATTTGAACTCTATTGCATTCCGCAGCAGCTGTCCCAAAATGGCCACTGGTGAATTTGCAGTAATAGCCACTGTCCAGTGTTGAAAATACGGCCAGGCCAGAATTTGCGAAAAAGGCCTCTACTTTCCCTTCTTGCCCAAACATTGCCGAAATGGCCATATCCTGTTCAAATTTCAAACTTTAGC
>NW_017688590.1:5185-5947 GCF_001879085.1 Nicotiana attenuata
TACCTGGATCATTGTGCATCGTTTTGGAGAAACGAAGATGGACCTGACGACACTCCTGTTTAGCTGCAATTGCTCTGAAGATTCTATGTTGCGAAGCTTCAGTGACACCATCGACCTCATCCTGCTGTACCTTCGCGTAATTTCCTGTGAGAACTTCACTCGAGTTTGTACTCTCCCCTCCCCGATAGCTTGATGTAATAGAAAAACCTGAATGTATTTCCTTTCTGTATTCCTTGTCCTTCTCTATTTCCTTATCCTTTTGCATCATCCAGTTAAAATCACTAACATTGATGATTTTACTGTCTGCAAACTATGCAAATAAAAGCCCCAAAAGCTGTGCATGCTTGTTCTTTATGTCTGACAGTATTGTCATGTTTGTACAAAAATAGAATCCTGCAATCTTGTATGATATCTTGCATTTGCTCTTCTTTGCAACCACTCTATAGTCTAGTTTTAATTTAACTCCGGTGGATTTAGTACATAGTACTAATACCACCACCTGGAGCCGCCTTAAACCATAGATTATAGATATGATTGCTATGACTGTTAAACACCACTTATATGCTTGTTTTTGTATCAACATATTATACATATTTATATCTTGATAGGATATGTTGATTTTTCTTTGTGTCTGCTGCTGTTGCTGAGATGCAAAATTTGTCCTTGTGCTATTGTTTAGATGTAATTTAAGTCCATTGGATTGAATGCATAGCATTAATACCACCAAATGAACCTCCATTGCACCATAGAACAATAGCAAAG
>NW_017688591.1:0-453 GCF_001879085.1 Nicotiana attenuata
GCCCATATTATCTACCCATTAACAGCTCACCCCCTATTTCACTTGGGCAAGTTACACATGATCGGTCGACCAAAAATTAATTACATCTACTAGTTAAATATAAAAAAATATGTATATTATGTGTATATTATATATTAATATACAAAAAATATATATTTTGCCAGTTATTATTTTTGAAAATTACTATACTATGTAGTTTTCCAACTTCACTTTGTATACAGTCCAATTCTATGTTGAATGCTTAGTTGGTCAAATTTAGATTTAAAATGAGTTGAGTCAATCAAAATTACTAACTCACTTCTTTTTTGGGAATTTTACACGACATCGCAATTTAGAAGCATTAAGAACTATTTTTGATACACCTGCAAATAATTATACAAACTTAATAATTAAGTTTCGGGGTATTTGCATCTATCTCCGTCTTTTTGTCGTCTACGTTTTACTTGTCGCCGT
>NW_017688591.1:5136-5947 GCF_001879085.1 Nicotiana attenuata
ACTCTACAATACTACGAGGATAGGACGGCTCGGGTATGTTTTCCCGAGCTGACATGACTCGCACTTCAATGTGAGTAACTAGACAAACCAGGCACCATCTTCTGAAGCTTGGATAAGCTTGGATGTCCTAAACGTCTATGAATTAGGTCCGGAGGATCTGTAACTAGACATGCCTTGGAGGATTTTAGGGAGTTAAGGTAGTAAAGCCCTTCTGATTCAAGTCCTGTTCCAATCGTCTGCCCTGTACTGCGGTCCTGCATAATAAAAGAATCATCAATAAAATATATACCACAATGGAGGGCACGAGTCAAACGACTAACAGATGCAAGATTAAAAGGACAGCCAGGGACATAGAGAACGGAATCTAGAGTGACAGAGGGTAGGGGATTCGCTTATCCAACTCCTTTTGCTTTAGTTTGAGACCCATTGGCTAAAGTAACAGTGGGAAGAGACTGTGAATACGCAATATTTGACAAAAGTGATTTATTACCAGAGATATGATCAGAAGCGGCTGAGTCCACAACCCATTGTCCAGGAGGACTAGACTGGGAAACACAAGCAAAAGAATTACCAGCAACAGAAGTATTAGTCTGAGCAACAGAAGCTACTTGTGGAGATGTCTGCTTACTTGCTCGATACTGAAGGAACTCATTATACTCCCCTTCAGATAAAGAAAATCCCTGGTTACCTGTAGTCTCAGTCTGAGCAACATAAGCATTTTTGGTTGGGCGGCCATGTAAAGAATAGCATACATCACGAGTGTGTCCAAGTTTATGACAATAGGAGCACTTGGGTCTAGATCTTCCAAAAC
>NW_017688592.1:0-722 GCF_001879085.1 Nicotiana attenuata
AATAAACTTGTTGAGTTTCAAAGCTATTCGCCAAAATGGCTACCATGTTGAGACCTCTAACGAAGGAAAGGTTGAATACCTTTATATTACTACAATAAAAGCGGGGAAAAAATGTGTGCACGAAAAATTACCCGCATTTTCTTCTGGGTTGTACCACACAAATATTGGTGTGGTTGAATCACATGCCATAGTAAACAAAAGATTTACTACTTCTAATGATTTTATCATTTGGCATGACCGGTTGGGCCATCCCGGTTCTAACATGATGCACAGAATAATAGAGAATTCAAATGGGCACACATTGAAGAATAAGAAGATTCTTCAATTTAAGGAATTCTCTTGTGCTGCTTGTTCTCAAGGAAAATTGGTTATTAAACCATCAGCAGCTAAAGTTGGGATTGAATCCCCTGCATTTCTGGAACGTATACAGGGTGATATATGTGGGACTATACACCCTCCATGTGGACCATTCAAGTATTTTATGGTCTTGATAGACGCATCTACAAGATGGTCACATGTGTGCTTATTGTCAACTCGTAATATGGCATTTGCGAGATTGTTGGCCCAAATAATAAGGTTAAGAGCACAATTTCCAGATTATGCAATTAAGACAATTCGTCTTGATAATGCTGGTGAATTTACATCTCAGGCCTTTACAGATTATTGTATGGCCACTGGAATAAAAGTTGAGCATCCGGTTGCTCATGTTCATACTCAAAATG
>NW_017688592.1:5285-5947 GCF_001879085.1 Nicotiana attenuata
TTTCTAGCGGTTTTTTTTTTTGCTTCGTTCTAAAGTTAGTTTTATTTTCAAGTAGTACTTAAGTTGTCTTATGTTGTCGTTGCTGATGTTAGTTTCTCCGTATTTCTCATGATTGATTTTTAGTTTTTTTATGAAGAATATAAAATTCTCCAGTCTTCAATTGGATCCAAGATGATTAATGAAGATTTGTGCCTTTTGGATAGTGCTACAACTCACACAATATTAAGAGAAAAGAAATTTTTCTCTAATTTGGTTATGAAAAAGGCTTATGTTAATACAATATCTGGTAGTACAAAGTTAATTGAGGGCTCTGGAAGAGCGGCCTTATTACTACTTGGAGGAACGATATTAACTATTAATAATGCATTGTATTGTAGTAAGTCTCAAATAAACTTGTTGAGTTTCAAAGCTATTCGCCAAAATGGCTACCATGTTGAGACCTCTAACGAAGGAAAGGTTGAATACCTTTATATTACTACAATAAAAGCGGGGAAATAATGTGTGCACGAAAAATTACCCGCATTTTCTTCTGGGTTGTACCACACAAATATTGGTGTGGTTGAATCACATGCCATAGTAAACAAAAGGTTTACTACTTCTAATGATTTTATCATTTGGCATGACCGGTTGGGCCATCCCGGTTCTAACATGATGCACAGAAT
>NW_017688593.1:0-687 GCF_001879085.1 Nicotiana attenuata
GAGTTAGCTTTCCAACCATATATTGTGGAGCCCAAATGGAGTTTTGAGCAAAAAGTTATGTCTATTTTACTAGACAGTGCGCAATATGCCTCCTCAAGTCTTCGTTCGTACTTAATTATCAAATTTGACCCCCGAACACGATCCCGGCTTAATTCCTTGAGCTTTTACTCAGACTTCAAAGCTTCAAATCACTTAAATTCATTCCATAACATCTATATAGCTCGGAATCACACCTACAAGGCATAAAACACACAATTAGTGAAAAACACTAGCGATTAAAGCGCAAACTCAATTAAAGTGCAGTAAATTCGAGTGTAATAAGCGACTAAAATATGCAATTATAGCCTATCATCATAAGTCATTGTTATGTTTACTACTGTAGTAAATCAATGTAATATTTAACCAAAAAAAAAAAAAAGAGGAGGAAAAAGAACTCTTCAATAAGGAAGCAATTTTTACGTCAAATAATAAAATATAAATTAAATAAACAAGACAAGTTATCATTAAGAAGGAATAAAAATTTTACAATACAAAAATCTTAAATACAAAAGAAAATAGTTTTACTAAGAAGTATTATCTAATTTAAGAAGGTAACAAAATTTGTTTCTAACCTAAGAAACCGCAAAAAACTATAGTAGGTATTCTTTAATTTTGTTTTAGTAGACATGATTATTTAGTTAAAAAACT
>NW_017688593.1:3608-5947 GCF_001879085.1 Nicotiana attenuata
GGGAGTTCCAGCATAAGTATGCTTGAACTCCCGTAAATTTTACGGGAGTTCCAGCATAAGTATGCTTGAACTCCCGCAAATTTTACGGGAGTTCCAGCAAGTATAATTGTCCAGTATAATATACTGGAGTTTGGAGCACTGATGCTCCAGTCTCCCGCAAATTTTACAGGAGTTAGCAAAGTATACCGGTCCAGCATAATATGCTGGAGTTCGTACACAAATGCACCAGAACTCCCGTATATCGGTCCCTGTTGCAGCAAAATAGTGGCTATTTTTCATTGACTTGATAAACGTTGGCTATTTTTCATTGACCAGTGTGAAAACTGGCTATACCATGATATTTTAACTGATTAAATGGTTTACTATTGCATGTAGATTGTAGCCCAACACTTTTGGACAGACTTTTATGCCTTTCTTTACTTTATTTTAATCTTTAGCATAAATTTACAAGTTATTTTCGTAAAAAGAATATAATAAAAGTGTTACTGAAAATAGTACTAATGGCTGAAGTAGACTTGTTATTGGAAAATTAGCTAGGTGTTGGCCGTGAGTTGGTCTTTTGGGGAAAGTTTTCTTTAGTTTATCTTTGGTTTTTTATATTTGTTATTTTTTAACTTTTTTACAAAATAAACAATGATCTGATAAACAAATTAATAAATCATCAAGGTAAATATACTTAAGTAAAATAAGATAATAATCCTATCAAGTCAAATTTAACAGACTAATTTTATATTATTTGAGAGCTAAATTATCTTTGATATAAATAGTTTGATATTAGATAAAATTGTAATGTTTAAAGCATTAAGTATCGTTTTTAAAAATTTATAATAGAATTTGAAGTTCAAATAACAGTCCCACCTAGATAATAACACTATACATCAAACGTTTAAGTTGTATGTCGTTATGTTATTTATTTTCAGTCCAGTAAAACCCTATCTTCCATCAAAAGATGGCACCAATTTAAGATGATGAGTTAGACGATCAACATCTGAGAAAAAAGATTGAAAACATTTTAGCTGGAAAGAATTTGAGAATTCATTTTTGTGGCAAAAGTAAGTCAGCTGGTATTGGTTTCAATTTGGCGTTATGAATGTTCTCAAACTTCTGTCCAAATACTTTAGGCTAAATAGGTACAAGAGTTTGTTAAGTTTTGTTTGTTATATAATTTATGTCTAAATTTGTTGTGATAATTCTCAACTCCTAAGGATTATACGGGCTCCAAGATTTATCTTTTGACTTCTTTATATGCTGGAGATATTATTTGAATTATCAAACCCAATGTTAAGAAAAAATAACATGATAAGGAAAATATAAGAAAACAAGAGACAAACTTAAGAAGCCAATTTGTATACCTTAAATTATTCCTAATTTCATATTGAATAAGGTTATGACATTTATGGGGCACTGAAAAGAAAATGGGACATTCTGTAGATGAAGTTTACTGTTGTAATGTCAGACTGGTAGCACTAGAGAGTCGGGAACTTCACGGCAAGTGAAGAGGCTCATACCGAAATCTAACTAATCTATCAACAGAAGAATCGAGATTGATTTATTTGCAACAAGGAGTGTCGTCGAAACATAGACTCGGGGACACCTATAAAAATGAGTATATTGGGGGAGATCCAGCCAGAAAGACTTATTTGCCCATGTATTTCAAGAAGAGCCTTCTACATTTGTACTATATTACGTGCGAGTGAGGTGTTTCCCAAAACAACACACCTGGATTTCACCAACCAGAGTAAGAAGGTTTCCAAAAGACTCTGTGCAACTTTTTGATTCGGGCTGTGTGGAAGGCAACCTCTAAAATCTCATACACTTTCTACTATCTTTTGTAGAAATTATGGATACTTGGTTTGAGATATTCGTGCAACGCACGAGCATAGAGACTAGTTATATTAAAAGTGGGAAGCCCTTAAGACAAAAATTGAATTACTAAGATACCCTTCTAATTAACTTAAATACCCTATTAATAAAAATTTAAAAATAACCGAGGGCAAATAACCTACGTACTCCTTCATGAAGGGTCACAAGCCACAACTATTAGATGCATAACCCCTTTTAAATGCAATGTTAAAATATCTTTTTTGTTTACCTGAATACCCTAAGAGTCCCAATTAATAACCTAAGGCCTCGACCGAACAATCACAACGCTTCACATTAAAAAGAAGGATTACAACTTTTCCTCAGTACTTACAAATTTAGATCCTTTTTAAAAGCACAACCATAAAATTCTGATTCATCCATTATTTTTTCTCATGTCAAGATAATTTCTTCCACTATTCTTTCATCTTCCGTAAAGATAATTTTTTAATGAGTGTCTTCAACATTGAATATATGAA
>NW_017688594.1:0-4235 GCF_001879085.1 Nicotiana attenuata
CGTTTACGACGACGACAATTTAGTTCGTCCTAAACCGTAAAACGGGTAAGGTAGTAGTAATTAGTCGACTAACTTCCCTTTCCGTTAGTAGTTAGTTTAGTTTAGTAGTAGTACTAAAACGTAAAAGTTAGCGTAAACAACGCTCTATTTGGATCTTGAATGTTGCTAGAACTTTGAACAAGACATATTTGATATGTTTTTGGTCTCTAAATGAATATTCCAAGAGTTTTATGGAATTTCAGAGATCATATATTTGATTTCTTCATGCTTATTCTATAGTTTAAGAAATTTCTGAACTGGTTTTGAAGGACATATGTAGCCTTATTTATAGGCAAGAACTAGGTTTTGTATGGACTAGCCACCAAGTAACCCTAATGGGCTCATCTTATAGAGGCCCTAGTCCAAAATTTTTTTATGCACTAATTTGACAAATTTTCGATGTCTACAAATGCCCCATACTTCATGGTTCGTCAGAGTGTAGGATTGCTAAAATTTGAAGACGAGACTAGAAGTACACCTTCGATCTTATGTTGACAACGTGTGCTAAACTTTGACTAACATGGAACATTTCCCCCAACTGGTTTTGGAATTTGCAGACCTCGTTTTACGAGAGGAAGAGATGAAGGGCAGAATTGATCCCATTGGGCGTGGCAGAATTTGTAGACAAGAAATTGCATCAAGAAAAATAATCGAAACCAAAAAATATTGCAACAATCGTACTATTTGATTACAAGTAATATAAGTGTACAATCTCTATGAATCCTCTGATTCTTCTTTCTATTATAAATTTAAGGGCTTTCGAGCTTGATCTTGAATTTATGCCAATTTTCACGAACGATGATCTTGAATTCAACTAGCACAAACTTTGATTTGAATTAGTACTCCTTAAACCTTGATTTGTTCTTCGTTCTTGAGCTTGAACTTTATTTCTTGGAATTGATCTTGATTGCTTGAAACTTGAAGCTCGTCGAGAAATTTGCGGCGTTTGATCCACGAGCTCTCTCTTGCTTCTTGTTATGATTACTGGTGTCAATATTGTGATATTGATACGCATGCGGTGGTATAAGGCTATGGGTTGAAACACATGCGGTGAGATAAAGTGGGCTTGATACACATGTAGCTAGTAGGGGAACTACTTGAAGCCATGCGGTGCGATAAGGTGGGCTAAAATGCGTGTAGCTATTTCGGGAAAATTTATTTTGAAAACTAAATGTAAAGGCTCACGCGGTGTTATAAGGAAAGATTGTGATTGAAATTATGAATTGTGAATACGAGGCAGTACCTCGGTTGTGATGCTTGTTGCGCATTTCATATTGAAAAGAGTTATTGTTTGAACAGTTCTTGTTGCTTTTATTCTTCCTTATGTTACCACTTTTGTCCGTATTTGATTATTTGTGGTTCTCGTTATTTGATTCTTTTTGTTGTCTTTATGCTTACAATTCTATCGTTAGTTCACCTTATTAATCTGCCTTGTTATCATTCATTTCACCACTTTCCATTACTTCCCGCTATTATATTTTTGTTATGTTTATCTTGTCCTAGTATGTGTCTTGACCTGGCCTCGTCACTACTCTACCGAAGTTATGATTTAATCCTACTGGGTACCATTATGGTGTCTACGTTTCTGCACATCTTTTGTACAGGTCCAGGTATGTCTGTCTGTGATGGACGCTAGTGATTGACTGATTTGCTATTTTTCGGAGACTTCAACGTATACCTGCTCGACGTCCGCATGCCTCGGATTCACCTTCCGTTATTTTCTCATTACTATTATTTCCTTTATCAAACAATGTTGTATTAGAGGTTTTAGAATATTCTTTAGAGCTTATGACTCAGTTTCACCGGTTTTGAAAATTATGTTATTGTGGTTCTATTTTGGAAGTTAATATGAGTTTATCTGTTTTACTTTAGTATCTCAGTTTGGTCATTTCTGTTAAGTTATTATTAAATGTTCGGCTTACCTAGTCTTAGAGACTAGGTACCATCAAAATATCCTAAGGTGGGAAATTGGGGTCATGACAAAACCTGTGCCACATGGTCTAACCAGGTTGTGTACTCATAGCCATCTCGGTGGTGGCATCATAATCCATTGTCAGCACCAGTTTCTCTTCGTGCATCATCTTTTACATCCGCAAAGGGTAATTCCTCGCCTAACACGTCGGCGTTGTTGTCATAGTCACTATTATCTCCTCTACTATGTGCATCTGCGATATCCTTTGTGAATTATTCTTCTAATTGTGTTAAAGCAAGATCGCATGGTTAATTGATTTTCCTACAACAACAACAACCACTCAGTATAATCCCACAAGTAGGTTCTGAGGAGGGTAGGATGTACGCAGCCTTACCCCTACTCTGGAAGGGCAGAGAGACTGTTTCCGATAGACCCTCGGCTAAAGAAAGTGAGAGAATCCTCGATAGCAAGTAATAGCAAGACAAATAATTAAAAAACTAAATCGAAGATAGCAACATAGAATATGAAAGGGGTACTGATAACAAGTAATAGAAAGATAACATATTTAGAAAACTAATTCCAAGGCAGCAAACGAGAATATGAATGAAGTACTGCTAGCAAACTACGGAATTACCGATGGCAAGTAACAACGGAACAAGACATTTGAATATAGCAAACTAAGGAAAAAAGGGTACCGTACTAGCACTAATACTATCGAGCTAGAGAAGACAAAGGGAAACACAAGACTACCTACTAACCTTCTACACTAATCTTCAACCTCCACACCCTTCTATCTAGGGTTACAATTAAATAATAATAGTTTGCAACTGTAAAATATAACTTATTTAGCTCAGAATTTGAACCTACCATTCATTATTCGTGTGCAGCATCCGATTGTGTGCTTGGTGTTGGCTAGTGGATGTACTAGCACAATTCGTCCTTCTAGAACTCGAGAAACTTCCAACATTATAAGCTTGTCCGTAACTTGAAAGTCTTCATTTGAAAAAAAAAAAACTGGTTGATACCCACTATAAAAAATTCACTATTAATAAAAAGGGAAACTAAAAAAGTACTGACAATAAATAAGCTTTTACCTATCCGACTGCAAAATCTTTATCATCCCACTGTAAGCCAGTAGGACCGGCCCAGGTCCTTGAGGAGGTTCATTACTACCCTAGTGCTTCAGAATGCCTTGGTTTGTATGGTGGGCTTCATGGAGAGGATGGCTTAGGCCGGTGTGTTTCCCATGGCACCAGCCGCTTCTCAAGCCGGGGTAGAAGTTCAGATTCCCGCTACTCATACCCCAAAGTAGATTCCCCATGGTTATCAGACCCTAGGAGTTCTACCAGTTGGGGTAATTCAGCTATTATTGCGGCACATCCCGGTGATTGGCCCACGATGTCAGTTGATAAGCAGAAGAGGTTGGATAGGTTCACAGAGTTATACCCCCTCACTTCAGCGGTGCACCTTCAGAGGATGCCCATGACCTTTTAAACCGTTTCTATGAGATTTTGCGCAACTTGGGACTAGTTGAGTCCAATAGAGTTGATTTCACTGCCTTTTAGATTGGTTATCCATGCATTGGTGAGAAATTTTATTTTGGCTGCTCATCAGGCAAAGATAGGTTACAATCAGGAGAGACTCTTGGGTATGGCACTTGTTCTGATAAAATAGGTCCAAAACAAAGGTTGAGTGTTAGTTGAAGTAGGTGAAACTTCATTCAGTCTCATATTTTCTAAGCTTAGATACATTTCAAGTATCCTTATAACAATTAAATCACTATGTTCGTTAAGATTCCTTAAAAAATCTTGCTAAGTTTCACTATCATGAATACTAAACTTGGCATAACAAGTGTCACCTTGTGGAGTAGCTTAATATGGAAATCTTCTAGTTACCCTAAGTCTCACTAAAACGCTTATTAACACCCATTCTTTTAAATAAGATTGACCAACCCAAGGACTGTCAGATATTGGATAAATGATACCTGCTGCTAGAAGTTTCAACACTTCTTTCTTGACGACTTTCTGCATTGCTGGGTTTAGTCTCCTTTGGGGTTGGACTATTGGCTTATAATCATTCTCCAAAAGAATCCTGTGCATACAAATAGCTGGACTGATTCCTTTAATGTCAGCTATAGTCCACCCTAAGGCTCTTTTGTGTTTTCTCAGGACTCCAATCAATTTGCTTTCCTGTTTTATAGTCAAAGAAGATTAAATGATTATTGGAAATAATTCAGGTTCAAGAAACACATATTTTAAATGAGAAGGAAGTTCGTTGAGTTCAA
>NW_017688594.1:5139-5947 GCF_001879085.1 Nicotiana attenuata
GAGTCGTGATGGCGCCTACTAATAGGAGCTAGGCAAGCCAATTAATGTAACACTTCTCTCAACATCATTAACAGTATAAAGAATAACGAGGCGATTAATATAAAAGCGGAAGTCTCGAAACATAAATAACTGAAACCAAGTGCGGAAATTCAAATACACCTCTACCCAGATCTGGTGTCACTAACTCACGAACTTCTACTGAGTGCTAAAAACAAAGTCTGAATAAGAATACAGTACTGTCTGATCCGATACAAGGGAAATCAAACGAAAGACAGAGATAAGAGAGACTCCGGGCCATGCGGACGCCAGCAAGCTACCTCGGAAATCTCCGGACTGAAGTAAGCTTCCAACGCTCCTACTGCTGACCAAAGGCTCCTGCTCCGGTACTATGATCTGTGCAAAAAGCACAGAAGTGTAGCATCAGCACAACCGACCCCATGTGCTGTAAGTGCCTGGCCTAACCCCGGCGAAGTAGTGACGAGGCTAGACAGGACCTACCAAAAATAACCTGTGCAGATATATAAGTTATTTTGGGGGCATGCTCGGGGAAAAATACAGTGAATACAGATCAACGAACATAACGACGAAACTACCTCAATACCATAGCTCATATATAAGTGGTCGGCGCGCCACACGATCCCATTTCTTAATTCATAAGTGGACGGCGTGCCACACGATCCCATTTCATAATATTTATATAAGTGGATGGCGTGCCACACGATCCCATATTATAGAATATATATAAGTGGACGGCGTGCCACACGATCCCATATTATAGTTCAAAATATCTGGCTTTGTAATGAAGGCC
>NW_017688595.1:0-750 GCF_001879085.1 Nicotiana attenuata
ATGAATTGAAGGAGCAGTTGTAGGTTTACTTGATAAGGGCTTTATTAGACCTAGTGTCTCGCCCAGGGGTGTGCCTGTATTGTTCGTGAAGAAGAATGATGGATCGATGAGGATATGCATAGACTACCGGTAGTTGAACAAAGTCACCGTCAAGAACAAGTATCCACTGCCAAGGATTGATGACTTGTTTGATTAGCTTCAGGGTGCCAAGGTGTTCTCGAAGATTGATTTGTGTTCTGGCTACCAACAATTGAAGATTAGGGCATTTGATGTCCCTAAGACAACATTCCAAACTCGGAACGGACAATATGAGTTCCTAGTGATGTCATTTGGGTTAACAAATGCCCCTGCAGCATTTATGAATTTTATGAACCGAGTGTTCAAGCCCTATTTAAATTCCTTTGTGATTGTGTTTATTGATGATATCGTGATCTACTCCCGCAGTTAGGAGGATCATGAGCAGCATCTTCAAATCGTACTTCACACTCTGGGGATAGCCAGTTATATGACAAGTTTTCAAAGTATGAGTTTTGGTTGGACTCGGTCACTTTTTTAGGGCACGTCGTATCGGCTGAGGGCATACAAGTGGATCCTAAGAAGAATGAGGCAGTTCAGAACTGGCCTAGACCCACTTCAGCTACGGAAATCCGGAGTTTCTTGGGTTTGGCGGGTTATTAGTATTGGTTTGTGGAGGGGTTTTCATCCCTAGAAGCCCCATTGACTAGGTTGATCCAGAAGGGTGCCCGTATT
>NW_017688595.1:5423-5947 GCF_001879085.1 Nicotiana attenuata
TTTAAACGGTTACCGGTTTAACGGGGGGTTTTTACGGGTTTACGGGGTTACCGTTTACCGTTAAAAACCCGTTTAACGGTTTACGGTTTTAGGATACTTTAATAGTATTTAATTTTAGGGCTTGTTTGTGATTGGGTTAGTGATATTTAGCCTTGTTTATGCTTAAATTCTAGAATTAATGATTGCAAACACTGATTCATGCCTTTTTGACCTAGTCTTTGCTTGAGAAAGAGAGTACAAGGGTTTAGGAAAACTTGGCTAACAAGGAATTGGGGTGAACTCAAGAAAATGATAGCCCAAATTAAAGGGTCAAATCTAGAGATAGTAAGACCCGACTTGAACTTATATCACTTGATTTGTGCAATACCCTTTTGGGCTTGAGAAAGTTAAATTGGGCAAAATCACTCAAGCTACCAAGAGGTATCGAGTGAGCACTTGCGTGTGATTGCTATACAATGACCCCGATAAATCAAACTTGCCCTAGAGTTTACAACCCGTTAGGTAGCCACCTAGGTGGAAGTCAC
>NW_017688596.1:0-388 GCF_001879085.1 Nicotiana attenuata
GTTGAAATTGTATATGGGCATGAATGAGCCTAAGAAGATGACAGAGCTGCATTTGAATGAACCCCAGGGGTCGAGCGAACCTTAATTTCGCTTACATGAGTCGTGCCGCGACGTTAAATCAGGCACTACGTGGGAGGCAACCCATGACATTGTTGTAATTGTAACCTTTGTAATCTATTCGAAAAAAAAAACTGGGCGTTAGAATCAGAGAGGGGCCTCGACCGCGGTTCCACCGCGACCGCGGTGAAACCGCGGTCAAAAGGCCTCGCGGAAACTCACTGCCGCGGTTCTACTGCGACCGCGGAAAAACCGCGGCAGTCACAGACGCGGCCAGGTAAGTATTTTCTTTTGTATTTTTTTTTCTTTTCTTTTAACCCCTCTAAACCCC
>NW_017688596.1:5097-5946 GCF_001879085.1 Nicotiana attenuata
CACGACCCTTAGTGGATTTTGGGTCGTGACAACATGGGATCATAGCACTAGGTTCCTAGGGTCTCACGAGTCATGAGCAAGTCTAGTAGAGTCTCGCTGATCGGTACGGAGACGTCTGTACTTATCCTCGGGAGGCTGCAGGAATGTTAGGAGTACTTCCCTTCTTGATTCCTTATCGTGCGATTTGATCCTGGAGGCGTATGCCTTTAATTCATTCCTACTCTATCTTATGCGACGCAAAACGCTTGTTATAAATCGAGAATTGAAGAGTCATGATGGTACTATAGATGTGGTGCGGGATGTTTCTCCCGGTATAGTTGATCAGATTATTATCGTCGCTTTATGGAAGAATATTTTATTGCTTCAGCTCAGTAACGATACTTCTGAGGGCTTGAGGCTAGGCACAAGCTGCCATGACGATTATGAATGACTGTTCCGCAGTAGTGATATGATGGTAGGATGTTGCCCACGTGTCGGGGCAGTGAATGACTTGAAGGGAGGTTTACTCAGTGCTTAACCAAGAGATTCAGTATTTTATTCCCGGCAAAGGAAAGGCAATCGAACTAAGGATGGTCAGATGTGGGTTGGTGGAAGTAATGAGACTTGGTATTTGCAAGCGTAGTGGAGTTTTCTTTTATGTTGGGGTGCTGTTGTCCTAATTGAACGTATTAAGTGTGTCGGTGTTATAATCTTCTACAATTCGCCTTTGGGGCAAGAGATTGTGAAATAGTATCGGAGATGCAACTATCAGATATCGCAGGGTGCGGAGGTTCAGAATTGAATCAGTATTTCTAATGTTGGCGGTTCGAGAAAGATGACCTTCGGAAAGGTTTAAAGTTAGTAGCGATT
>NW_017688597.1:0-959 GCF_001879085.1 Nicotiana attenuata
ACTACAATCAATTCCAAATGTCTCAACAGTTTCGAAAACAGTCTGATCCAGTGTTAATTATACAGTCCATATTTATACACATACAAATCGATTCTAAACTATGCTGTACAATTAAATTTAACGCCTATTTAACTACCAACACCCACAGTCCAGGCAGTATATTTCAGGATCAAATAAGTGAGTAATTGTATTCCATTTCAAGCTCAAAGTTACAGCAGAGTCGATTCAAGCGTGTACCTGGAAGTCAGTGATCAATAGGAAGAAGAAAGATCAGCAGCAGTAACAGTTCTCAGCAGCAACCCAGGAATAAGTTCAAAATTCAGTAATAAATCAGTTGATACAGCAAATTCAGGAACAGATTTGAAACTCCAGCGATAGATCAAACACAGCAACAATTTCTATCACTGAAGCAAACCAAAACCAGCTCGAATACCCAGAAATGAACACAGGAAAGCAAACACTCAAACTAAGATCACAGTTGACTCGAGTCTCCCAAATCCACTGCCTAGATGACTCAAACCGTCTTCAATCCTCCAATATTGAACAAAACACAAGGCAATTCAAGTAGCTTTCATCCTATATGAGCTAGAGAATTGAATTCAATGATCGAATCTGAAAATGACCTAAGTAACACTAATATAACAGTAATTTTTGGGATTTTTCTATTAGATTTCTATTGTTTTTGGATTTTTGAAGGTTTGCATTTCAAATCAGGTCTGAAATTGGTGAGGAAATTTTTTGGGGAGGATTTTGGAGCTAAAAAACTTGTGAATCAAGGCAAATGAATGCCTATTTATAGGTGAGCTTAGGTCCACTTTCAGATTTTCCTTTTACCCCATTGGTCCCTATTTAATTCTATTTTTTATCCTTTATTTTCTGACTTGTCACACAAGTAACTACCCTAAGTTTACTGAATTTCAGTTTAAAACCCCTTCTAGAAAGTCCTAGGGGGTTCTATT
>NW_017688597.1:5279-5946 GCF_001879085.1 Nicotiana attenuata
CGCTTATCCAATCTGATTCACTATCCTTATTCGACTTGTAGTGCCCGAAAGGTTTTCACCATCAAGCCTCTCTCATTTTGGTCTTTCTCTCACCTCGCTATCGCCTTATGGTGCCTGTGAAGGTTTTCACCAATAAGACTCTCTCATTTTTATTTCTCTCAGCTTACTTTGCCTTATGGTGCCCGTGAGGGCATTTATCATCAAGACTCTCTCATTCTTCATTTCCCTTGTTTGGACTGGAGTGTTGCCCCTGATATGGTTCACCTCTACTCGCTTTACTCGGCGTCTCTGGAAGATTGATCAGAAGGTCTTTCTTTGGACCGTAATGCAGGCTTTTGGACGGGGTTAGGAAGAAAGGGTATCAAAGGCTCAAAACAATTCAACATGGGTTCAAAATTACAACTTTCGGAATCAGATTTCTTACAACAACCACAACTTCTGCCCCAGTTTCTTTCTTGGGGACTTTTGAATTTTGTTTTGGTGTGACTGAACCTCAGAGAGAGTGCCTACGTACCCTTTCGGGATCAAGTCAAACGTAGTTCAGGCCATAGAACTACTTTGATTGTTGCGATCTTTCTTCCGCTTTTCTTTCCCTTTCTTTCATTCTTTCCTTTTCCTTCTCTTCTCTTTTCTCTTTTTTCTTTTTCTTTTCTTTTCTCTTCTTTTC
>NW_017688598.1:0-5946 GCF_001879085.1 Nicotiana attenuata
CTATTGCACCAATAACATGGCTGAATACGAGGCGTGTATCTTGGGTTTGAGGTTGGCTATAGACATGGGTGTCCAGGAAATCTTGGTCATGGGTGACTCGGATCTTCTGGTGCACCAGATTCAGGGGGAATAGGAAACACGAGACTTGAAGCTCATACCGTACCGGCAATGTTTGCATGAACTTTGTCAACGGTTTCAATCAATAGATTTCAGGCATATTCCAAGGATTCATAATGAGGTTGCCGACGCTTTGGCTACCTTGGCGTCAATGTTGCATCATCCAGATAAGGCTTATGTGGACCCTTTGCAGATTCAGGTCCGCGATCAGCATGCCTATTGTAACATGGTGGAAGAAGAACTTGATGGTGAACCGTGGTTCCATGATATCAAAGAATACCTCAGGATGGGAATATATCCAGCACAGGCCACAGGGGATCAAAAGAGGGCAATTCGACGCTTGGCAAGCGGATTTTTCTTCAGTGGAGGAGTGTTGTACAAAAGAACTCCAGATCTTGGTTTATTGAGATACATGGATGATAAACAGGCTACAGTTATCATGACCGAGGTACATGCGGGAGTTTGTGGACCTCATATGAGTGGATATGTATTGGCAAAGAAGATTCTCCGAGCAGGTTATTATTGGCTTACTATGGAACGGGATTGCATTAGTTTCGTGCGCAAGTGTCATCAATGTCAGGTACATGGAGATTTGATTCATTCTCCACCATCTGAATTGCATACGATGTCAGCACCATGGCCTTTTGTCGCTTGGGGAATGGATGTCATTGGGCCGATCGAGCCAGCGGCGTCAAATGGGCACAGGTTTATTCTGGTAGCCATTGATTATTTCACTAAGTGGGTTGAGGCGAAAACTTTCAAGTCTGTGACCAAGAAGGCAGTGGTTGATTTTGTGCATTCAAATATCATCTGTCGGTTCGGAATCCCGAAGGTAATCATCACGGACAATGGGGCCAATCTCAACAGTCATCTGATGGCAGAGACATGTCAGCAGTTTAAGATCACACACCGCAATTCCACCCCATATCGTCCTAAGGCGAATGGAGCGGTCGAAGCAGCTAACAAGAACATCAAGAAAATACTTCGGAAAATGGTAGAAGGGTCCAGGCAATGGCATGAGAAGTTACCTTTCGCCCTGTTAGGCTACCGCACTACTGTTCGCACCTCAGTAGGGGCGACTCCTTATTCACTGGTGTACGGCACTGAGGCAGTAATACCCGCAGAAGTTGAAATACCGTCCCTTCGGATTATCGCCGAGGCGGAAATTGATGATGTTGAATGGGTCAAAGCCCGCTTGGAACAACTAAGTTTGATTGATGAAAAGAGATTGGCAGCAGTATGTCACGGTCAGTTGTACCAATAGAGAACAGCAAGAGCATATTACAAGAAGGTGCGTCCACGGAAGTTTGAAGTAGGGCAATTGGTGTTGAGGCGTATCTTACCTCATTGGGCTGAAGCGAAAGGAAAGTTCGCCCCGAACTGGCAGGGGCCATTTGTCGTAACCAGAGTGTTGTCCAATGGCGCATTATATTTGACAGATGTGGAAGGAAAATGTGTAGAAATGGCTATCAACTCTGATGCAGTCAAGCGATACTGTGTATGATTTCTTTGTCTAGTTTGTACTTGATTGTATTTGGCATATTTTTGGGATTGGAATGACGAAGGCATTTTGTTATGCTATCCAAACACTTTATCCTTTGTTACCCCCTTTGAGCCTCATTTATTTTCTTTCACACCCCTCTTTCGGAATCAATAACAAAATTCGGAACCCCATCAGGGAAAGTAAACAGAGACACAAGGGAAAAACAGTCCAAAAGAAAGGAAAAAAAAAGAAAGGAAAATAAAAGAGAAAGAAAAGAAAAAGAGAAGAAAAGAGAAAAGAAAAGAAATGAAACGAAAGAAAGAAAAGTGGAAGAAAGGGAAGATCACAACAACGAAGTAATTTTATGGCCTGAACTACGTTTGACTTAATCCCCAAAGGGTACGTAGGCAGCCTCTCTTTGAGGTTCAGTCACACCAAAACAAAAATCCAAAAGTCCCCCAGAAAGAAACTGGGGCAGAAGTTGTGGTTGTTGTGAGAAATTTGATTCCGAAAGTTGCAACTTTGAACCCATGTTAAGTTGTTTTGAGCCTTTGATACCCTTTTCTCTAACCTCATCCAAAAGCCTGCATTACGGTCCAAAGAAAGACCTTCTGATCAATCTTCAAGAAGTGCCAATACGAGCAAGTAAAAGTGATTCACGTCAGGGGCAACGCTCCGGTGCAAGAAGAAAATGATGAAAATGAGAGAGTCTTATTGGTGAAAACCCTCACGGGCACCGTAAGGCGACGTGAGTTGAGAGAAATCAATAATGAGAGAGTCTTATTGGTGAAAACCCTCGCGGGCACCATAAGGCGAAGTGAGTTGAGAGAAACAAAAAATGAGAGAGTCTTATTGGTGAAAACCCTCACGGGAACCGTAAAGCGAATGTGAGTTTTTCAGATAGGCAAACGAGACAAGTCTGTGGTCGAAAGCTGCTCGAGACATTGCAAGACGAGCAAGGTTTGGGTTTGGGTAAAAATCAGGTTAGGAAAGTCTGGAACAGCAAATGTGGCAATCGAAAGTTGATTGGTTGGACAGACTGGGCCGGTTAATCCAAAATGCATGGCATGCTCAATGGTACCAGCTGTTCCACTCAGATAAGTCTTACTCTTTTCTTTCTTCATTACAAATCATCCGTTCTCGGATTCCCTCTATCCTTAACCCTCGAGGTCATTGCATTTCATTCTTTCGAGGTCTGTCTTTAAGATGTTTCAGTGTCAGTTCTTTTCGAAACAAAAGGGAGGAATGTCAAGGCTAACTACCAGCTTCCTAGTTGTACAGCACAACAGGGCCAGAATATATCAAAGATGTCAAAGGCAAAGTAAGTCATAAAGGACCACTGGAAGTTTCATCGGTGGATTAATCAGATAATTGTGGGGAAGAAGCGAAGTTTCAAATAGAGGGGTCAGAAACACAAAAAAATAACAATACGAGATAGAACACTTGGGTCATCAAAGTCAGGGGGTTGAAATTCGGTCAGGAAGTCGAGGGGGTTCAAGGCAAGTCCAGGGAAGCGGGTCGGAGTAAAGCCCAGCAGCAGGGATGTACCTAGCAAGAATGCCAGCAACTAACCACCATCTTATATTAACAAGGTCTTTCTTTCATTGAAATAGGGGCAGAAGTTTTGTTTGCTTCGGAGAAACCCTCCGTAAGGAAAGGCAGCACCCAAAAAGGTATGACTGGAAACTCTCAGGGCCCTCCTGGAAAATGGGACTTAGTTTAAATGTCAAAACAATCATGAGTAGCATAATTTAGCATAAATGTACCCCAAAGGAGCATAAGTGGGTTTCAAAATTGGCATGTTTAAGATAGGAGTCAATTAGAAGTTTTCAGGACCCTCCTGGATAATGGGGCGCAGTTTTAAGGTCGGTTTAGACAACAAGATGTAGTGGAAGTCGTACCTTTAGTAGATATAACTCAGGTCAAAATTGTCTTTTAGCTAGAAGTTGTCAGGACCCTCCTGAATAATGGGGAGTAGTTTAAAGCCTTTTTGATAACAAGTGTGGTGGGAGTAATGCCTTTAGAAAATATAACTTAGGTTCGTAACTGTTAGGAGTTGTCAGGGCCTCCCTGGATAATAGGACTTAGCTTTCAAATTCTTATAATAGTTGGTAGAATAATTCAGTTTAACACTCACATCTGTGCCCAGCCACCAAACTGGGGCAGAAAATGTTCTTTGTTTTCTTTATTTTGTTGAAATCAGGCGCCCGCCTGGAGAACAAGGGAATACATTTCAAAGCTCAGCAGTCAGGCGCCCACCTGGAGAACAAGGGAATACATTTCAAGCTCAGCAGTCAGGCGCCCACCTGGAGAACAAGGGAATACATTTCAAGTTCAGAAGTCAGGCGCCCACCTGGAGAACAAGGGAAGTACAATGCAAATTTTATCTTTCAAGTTTTAATATTTGGTAACGTAACGCGCCTAGTCATCAAACTGGGGCAAAAAATTTTCTTTGTTTGTTTATTTTGTTGAAATCAGGCGCCCACCTGGAGAACAAGGGAATACATTTCAAGCTCAGCAGTCAGGCGCCCACCTGGAGAACAAGGGAATACATTTCAAGCTCAGCAGTCAGGCGCCCACCTGGAGAACAAGGGAATACATTTCAAGCTCAGCAGTCAGACACCCACTTGAAGAACAAGGGAACACGTTTCAAGTTCAGCAGTCAGGCGCCCACCTGGAGAACAAGGGAATACGTTTCAAGTTTAGAAGTCAGGCGCCCACCTGGAGAACAAGGGAAGTACAATGCAAATTTTATCTTTCAAGTTTTAGTATTTGGTAACGTAACGCGCCCAGTCATCAAAGTGGGACAGAAAATTTTCGTTGTTTTTCTATTTTGTTGAAATCAGGAGCCCACCTGGAGAACAAGGGAATACATTTCAAGATTCAGCAGTCAGGCGCTCACCTGGAGAACAAGGGAATACTTTTCAAGTTCAGCAATCAGGAGCTCACCTGGAGAACAGGGGAATACTTTTCCAGCTCGGCAATCAGGCGCCGACCTGGAGAACAAGGGAATACATTTCAAGATCAGAAGTCAGGCGCCCACCTGGAGAACAAGGGAAGTACAATTCAAATTTTAGCTTTCAAGTTTTTGATATTTGATAACATAATGAGCGCAGCCACCAAACTGGGGCAGAAAATTTTTGTTGTTTGTCCATTTTGTTGAAATCAGGAGCCCACCTGGAGAACAAGGGAATATTTTTCAAAGTTCAGCAATCAGGAGCCCACCTGGAGAACAAGGGAATACTTTTCAAGTTCAGCAATCAGGAGCCCGCCTGGAGAATAGAGGCATATATTTCAAATTTCAGCAGTCAAGCATCACTCGGAGGAATAGCGAAACATCTCCGATCACAATGCAAGGCAACAACAACGATTCCATCGGAAGAATACAAGTTCAAGGCAACACAAGAGCAAGTTTGAAGACATAGATAGGACCTTCTTGTAATTCAGAGATCATAGCTTAGGCTAGCTTCTTTTTATTTTGACACGGTGTAATAAGGAGGACAGCGAGCAGTAGCAGCAGCAACAACAGTGAAATCACAGCTCCTGGTAGTCCCAGCTACCAAACCTTCCCAAACTACACTGACCTGATTCCTTCTTAGCCAAGGATATGTAGGCAACCTTTGAAGCAGGGTTCGGTCAGACGGTTTTCAAAAATGCTTCACACGGAGTATTCGAACGGGCAAAAATCGCTCGCTTCCGCTCACTTATCTTTGCACGAAAACTCTTCGTGTTTCCGGGCAAAGAGGGGCAGCTGTGAGCACGTGATTTTTGCCCTATATGAATTATTCCTAAAAATTCAAACAAAATGATTTCTTTATTATTTTACAATTTTTGTGAATTTTTGTGTTATTTTCTGATAATTGTTGCATTTTATTGGTGTTTTTTAATTCATATGAAAAATATAAAAAAAAAATACATTTGGCATTCGCATTTAGGATCTAATTTCATATTTTAGGATTAATTAATGGTTAAGTTGTTTTTGGAACATAATACGAAGAAAATAACAAAAATAGTCCATTTTTGCATTTCTAATTGATAATTGTTGAATTTGTCACGAAATAGATTTTTAAACAATTTTAGGAATTAATTAGCTTAATTTTGGAAATAAATTAGGTTTCATTTTAGTTTTTTGCATTTTAGTAAAATCAGGAAAACTACAAAATGAAATACAAAAATAAATAAAAGAAATAAAAAGGGAAGAAAACAAAAGAAAATAAAATTACAAAAAAAAAACGAAAAGGTACTTACCGAACTGGGCCATTTAATTTTAAGCCCTAATCCGTCAATACCCAACCCACTTTGACCCAGGACCAAACGCCCACTGCCCGGCCTGCCCCAACTGGACT
>NW_017688599.1:0-705 GCF_001879085.1 Nicotiana attenuata
TCCCCAACCTCCTACTCATGCATAATGGCACGCACCCACTCCACAAAATACTTACTCAGCTCAAAACACCTACCCACCCCCAAGAACCAACAGAAATTCTGCTGGAACCGGTTTTCGACCCAATCCCGCATTTAAGAACGACAGGTTGCAAAAGGAGAAGACTTTCACTCCCTTGGGTGAATCTTACACTAGCCTGTACCACAGACAAAGACAGTTGGGCATGTTGAACCCGATCTAACCCGAATTGCCAAATCCTCCCCCAAGGAATCTGGACCACTCGGTAAGTTGTGAGTATTGCTCAGGTGCGCCGGGACA
Source organism: Nicotiana attenuata (assembly GCF_001879085.1). Taxonomy (NCBI): domain Eukaryota; kingdom Viridiplantae; phylum Streptophyta; class Magnoliopsida; order Solanales; family Solanaceae; genus Nicotiana; species Nicotiana attenuata. Next base: position 316 of record NW_017688599.1, read on the forward strand.
TGACACAGAAAAATGTTGGCACTTGAAAACGGCTATCCAAGAGCCCATTGATACCCGCCGAATTGAAGTGCAAGCCCCAGAAACGCCTAACATCACCAAAATCCATTACCAACTCATCACGAGACCCATATGATTGAGCTAATCCAAAAGGGAGAACATAAGAAGCCGTCACAGACCGTAATGATGATCAGGGCTAATGAGGATAAACCAAATGAGAAGCTAGCAAAGGAGAGAGCATCAATCAAGGTAGGAGAAACAGTTAGCAAACCAGTTGTAGTGATGAAGAAAGAGCTTTTGAGTAGTGTGGCAAGAAAAACAAGAACCAGTTAAGGGTAGTGTCTGGGGCAGCTGTTAAGCCCGCTGTGATTGTGAAAAGGGGTCTCTCACTAG
>NW_017688599.1:5351-5946 GCF_001879085.1 Nicotiana attenuata
TTGAAATCCCGTCCCTTCGGATCATCGCCGAGGCGGAAATTGATGATGTTGAATGGGTTAAAGCCCGCTTGGAACAACTAAGTTTGATTGATGAGAAGAGATTGGCAGCAGTGTGTCACGGTCAATTGTACCAACAGAGAATGGCAAGAGCATATAACAAGAAAGTGCGTCCGCAGAAGTTTGAAGTAGGGCAGTTGGTGTTGAGACGTATCCTACCTCATTGGGCTGAGGCAAAAGGAAAGTTGCCCCAAACTGGCAGGGGCCATTTGTCTTAACCAGAGTGTTGTCCAATGGCGCTTTATATTTGACAAATGTGGAAGGAAAATGTGTAGAAATGGCTATCAACTCTGACGCAGTCAAGCGATACTATGTATGATTTCTTGGTTTAATTGTACCTTATTGTATTTGGCATATTTTTGAGATTGAAATGACGAAGGCATTTTGTTCTGCTATCCAAACACTTTATCCTTTGTTACCCCTTTTGAGCCCCATTTACTTTCTTTCGTACCCCTCTTTCGGAATCAATAACAACTCGGAAGCTCGAGCAAGGCAAAACAGTGAAGAAATAAGAAACCACAGTCCAACGAAAAGAAAA
>NW_017688600.1:0-562 GCF_001879085.1 Nicotiana attenuata
AAACCTTAAACCCCCGTACCCGGACCGAACCGGGAACCGGGTTTCCGTTAGTACCTACCTACCCCTAAACCTAAGTAGACCGAACCTAAACCCACCTAGAGTTCTTCGTACGTACGAGAGCACTCGGCCACCACGTTCACCTTCCCTGGATGGTACAAAATGCTCATATCATAATCCTTGAGTAATTCTAACCACCGTCGCTGCCTTAAATTCAATTCCTTCTGCTTGAACAAATACATGAGACTCTTGTGGTCCGAGAACACATCCACATGGACCCCATAAAGATAATGCCGCCATATTTTCAAAGCAAACACAACTGCCGCAAGCTCCAAATCATGCGTCGGATAATTCTTCTCGTGATTCTTGAGCTGCCTCGAAGCATACGCTATAACTTTCCCATGTTGCATCAGCACACACCCCAAACCAACCCTGGAGGCATCGCAATAAACCACAAATCCTTTCGTGCCTTCCGGCAAGGTCAATATTGGTGCCGAGGTCAACCTTGACTTCAGTTCCTGAAAACTTTTCTCACAAACGTCGGACCATTGGAACTTAACTGCTT
>NW_017688600.1:5140-5946 GCF_001879085.1 Nicotiana attenuata
GCGAAGGCACAACCACAATCACTCAACCATACCAATCACAGGAATTTCACAAACAAATCACGTAGAAATCACATACCAAGCACTCAAACACCCAAACAAGACGATTTTACAAGTTCAAAGTTAGCCATACATACCTGGAGCCGAATTTCCTTTTTAACTTCTATTTCCAATTCACCAAATGGTCTAGCAACGTCAATCTAGTTCACAAGTTAACGCGTATGACTTAGAAAAGAAGTTCACAATTTCAACTCAAACTTATTTAGGTCATCAACCCATCTTTGTACCATCTTTTACTCCTACCCAATTACTCTCACTAGGTTTTTGGTTATAGAATGACATGCATGTATGAGTTCAACCACTATTTTCAAACACCAATGCATGAGACTCCCCCCCCCCCTAGTTTAAACCCAGAATTTTAGTGAAAAGGGTTAGGGATGTTACCTGCAAGAAAAGGGGGATGAAGATAAGCTTGAAATTTCCCGCCCCGGATGGTTTTGAAGAATGAAACTTTGGAGAAGATGACTCTCTCTCTCAAGACCCTCTCTTCCTCTCTCTTATTTTGTTTAGAAGATCGTTAAAAATGAGGGGCTGGGGGTGTTTTATTAAAAGGGGTCGGTATAAATTTAGAAATAGAAGCCGAGCAAGATTTGCGGTCGCATTCTGTGATCGCAGAACTGAAATGCGCTTCGCAGATTGGACCGCAGAATTGCCCCCAAAACTCTGATGATTCTGTTGGGTCTACGCAGGATGCGTCGCATTCCTGTTATGCGGTTGCATTGTGCACCGCAGAACTGACCTTCACAAAT
>NW_017688601.1:0-615 GCF_001879085.1 Nicotiana attenuata
CAGTAATGATCTTTGTCTGCCAGATAATGGATGATCTCTATCGCCTCCAGGATGACATGGCGCGTAGGCCCACAGCAAGACCAGTTGGTGTTCCTAGGACAGGATTGGATGCACTGATGTACTCCTGATTGTGTTTTCTTTTTCGAGTCTGTATTTTCATTCCCTAAAGTCTGTTTCGAGTCTGTATTAGTTTTCAATTCTCAAGTATGTAGGATCGAGTCTTTGTAATAGATAAGATTAATGAAACCATTGAGAAGGCTCAGCAAACTCAAGATTTTCCTTCTCCTGTGGCCGAAGCTTCCGTGAATGTTGAAGTTGATATGGGTATCTCAACTCTTCCAAGCCCTATCGAGCCTATTGCTGTGAGTCAAGATCAACCCGCAACTGTTAATGCACCTGCCCAAGTTGAGCCCGTTGCCGTTAATGCGCCTTCTTCAGTTCCCTCATCTTCTTAGTGATAAATTTAAACAGTTTGAATTCTCTCCTTTTTGCAGGTACCTTTTTGGAAGATTATATTTAAACCGTAGGTTTCATTTGAGGGTTTATTTTGGAAAATTGTAATCAAACCCTTAGCTTTATTTAAGGGTTGATTTTGGAAACGTCAAGTACCCAAGT
>NW_017688601.1:4863-5946 GCF_001879085.1 Nicotiana attenuata
TTTTGATGTTTTCATTTTCTTCTGGTTCTTGAATGGAATCGGGCCTTGAGTCCGCATCTGTTTGCCCTTGTTCAGTTGAGGTTGATGTCATGTTATCCTCAACTGAATTCTGTAATTGCTATTTCTCTTCGCCCTTCGCACTTAAATTCGCCACGGAGTTGATAGATGTCTGTTGGTCTCCCCTGATTTGACATATTCCCCATGGCGCTGGAAATGTAATGACTTGATGCAAGGTTGATGGAACAACATCCATTTCATGGATCCATGGCCTCCCAAGAATTATGTTGCAAGCCATTTCCATTTCCACTACCTGAAATTTTGTGTCTTTGACAACGCCTTCTGCGAATGTAGTAAGCATCACCTCCCCTTTCGTTACAACACTGGAATTATCAAATCCTGATAAAGTATGCACTTTCGGTACCAATTTATCTTCTGCTTGCATCTCGTGTAGTACTCGTACCAAAATAATGTTCACGGAACTAACTGGATCAATTAAAACTCATTTCACGTTAGTGTCATGTACAAGTAAAGATATTACCAATGCGTCGTTATGTGGTGTTAATAGACTCTCGGCATCTGCAGCGGGTACTGGAGAGTACCGGTCTATGTGTTGCATTGCATACTATTAATTGTCATTTATCTACTTATCTGCTGTGATATTTCTATAATTGTTTTCACTGTTTTACTAGATTTTATGCTGCTGGGTTCAAGTTGCTGTATTTATAGAATTACTTTGTGCCTATTCAGGATTTCTTATTCTCAGTCTTTATTTATGTTTATTACTCACCGAGTTGGAAGTACTCACTTTACTCCCTGCACCTCGTGTGCAGATTCAGGTGCACCCACTGAGGCTGAGTGAGACTTTCTTTGTCGAGCATCATATCCGGGAGCATCAAGGTAGCTGCATGACGTCCGCAGTCCTGATCTTCCCACCTATCCTATTTATTTTATCCGTCATTTCTTCAGACTATTATGTAAGTGGTTGACATTCGTATATTAGAGGCTCAGTACTTGTGACACCGGTATTCTTCGGGTCTGTGTAATTACTTTATTACGTTAGGATTTCGCATTATTTTACTTTAT
>NW_017688602.1:0-4377 GCF_001879085.1 Nicotiana attenuata
ACGGGGGTACGTCCGAACACAAGTCTAGGGTCCACCACAAAATTTACGACTAAAAACTTCCCTTTAGAAAAATGAGATTTCTTATTTTAATTGATCAGAAGAAGATGACTTGTAGTAAGAATTTATATACAATTGGAAATATGGAGCTTACTAAGTATACATGTTGCTGAAGTGACTTAAATTTTGTGCCGACACAAACCGTGGAGACATGCACCAGTTATTTAAACTATACGATACAAACCAATTTCGTTTCGAGTATGGACTCAGCAACTAACTGATCCTTTTAGGAGACGGCTATTTGTATCGTCCCATATTGAATAGAAAATTCTGACGGACGCCTTTCGTTATCTATATAAAGAAGGAAATTCTCCAATCAATTTTTGTCGTTCTCAAGCTCGTTTCAGTCCGCCTCTGACAGGTAACTCTTTTTCTGCATTTTTGTTTTTTATTTGTCGGCCAAGAAAAGAAAAGTTGTTGAGTGCCAATTTGATGGGCAACTCCATGACATCCTATAGAAGGATGAATTCATCACGGCTTATAGATGATCAAATCTACAACAACATACAGATGGACAAATCCACATTGCCATACAGACAGATAAATCTATATCAACATATAGACAGATAAATCCATATCAACATATAGATGGACAAATCCCTATCATCATATAAAATAGACGGACAAATCCATATCATTATATAGACGGACAATCCACATTACTATATAGACGGACAAATCCATATTAACATATAGACGTTTAAATCCATAAAGAGGCCAATTTAAGGTACAAAGGGACTTAAACTTCCACCTTAAGATTAAAAAATTATAGTTCTTTTCAAGGACAAACCTACGAAGAGGCCAACGTAAGGAGCAAATGGACTTAAATATCCACCTTGTTGAAACCCAACTTTCCCCTAATATTTTCCAATTGTATATATATACTTTCAAAATTGTATATTTGCATTATCATTTTGGTTTATAAACCTATACAGGCATTTTCTATAATTTTTTCATAATTTTTAGAGCATTAAATTGATTTTTCTGCATTTAAATTACTTGAATAATTATTAATTATTCCTTCAAATTATTTTATGCTGACTTAATAACCTAAAATTATTATTTGCACCTATAATATATGTTTCAAATATTTTTCTACTTCATTTTATATAGTTATATTTATATTTTAAGCCATTCCCCAATTTTTGCAGTAATAGCCTGTATTCCCACATAAATGCTCTTTATTTATGCTATTTGTGTCAAAATAGTATTTTATATTTTTATAATACTAAATTATTTTATTGAATCGTATTAGTGCAGAAATAATATATTTACTTATTTATCAAGTATTTTTATAAATTGTTTTCGCGTATTTAAATAATAGCCTAGTTTTAAAACCAATTTTGGACCAAACAAACCCCAAGTCTTTGGCCCAACCCCTCAAAGCCCATTCCAAACGACCCCTATAATTACCCGGTTAGTAACCCGTTCCATAAACCTGACCCAACCCCCTTTTTTAATCGTGGTTGTTGATCTCTGAGATACACGGCCCATATTGAACCCACCCTTTTAAATCCTAAACTCTCTAACCCTAGGGATCATTAGCCCAGCCCGCGGCCCTTAAACTCTCTCTGTCTCACCTCTCTCTGAAGAACCCTAGCGCCGCCTCCTAAATCCCACCTATCATGGGATTCCAGGCCGATTTTTGCCATATATGACCTATCCCTGGTACTGGGTCCTTCTCTATACTGCTTGCCTAAACATGGCAAATAGATCTTGTAAGAATCGAACCAAAGTTGGTTCAAATCCTTGACTTTTCTGTTTATTCCGTCTATGTTCACCATTTGCTCTTTGTAAGTGCGATTATTTTCTGTATCTCTTGTTGATTCTTACTTACCCTAAATTAGGGTTTTCAGATCTCTTTATATCGGACCAAAATTGGTTCGATTCTCTGATTTCGAGTATTATTTGTTTCTATATTCATCCTATGCTACTGATTTTGTGTATATTCCGTTGATATCTATTTTTCCTAAAAAATAGTGTTTACTTATTTTTCCAAAATTTGATTCTTTATTGATTCTGTATGTTATTGCTTCCTTATTTGTGTTTGATTTTACAGTTTTCCTTGTTTACTCGTTTAATCTCTGCTACTATATAAACCCCTCCCCATTCCCCTTTAGGACAAACCTGAATCATGATAATCTCACTAAAATTTGAAGCTTTGTTCTGTGTTTCTTTCGTTACCTTGTTCTATGCTCTAGTTCTTGGCCGGCAGAAAGCCAAGGCCACCAAAATTATGGGTTCTTGCTCTTGTTTATATTTAGAATACTGTGGACTTTTAGTTTTTCTTGTTCTTCGCTTAATGGTGAGTTACTAGAGTTCGTATTTTCATTCCTATGTATCTATGATTTGCCTACGTTCTCATCTCTGAAATTTACGGCTTAATGTGTTTATGAGTTACTTTTGTGTGCAACTCTATTAGCTTCACACTCGTTTTAAATCTCTTTAGTATTTTAATTTCACCCGATGCTGCTAGTTCTGAAATCGTTCACGTCTAACATGAATGATTTGAACCCTCTTAGGTTTGTTTAGTTAATGCATTATGGACTGCTCCTGTATGCAACTTTGTTAGTTTTGCACTTGCATTAAATCTTTTAAGTTCATATTAGTCTATTGGTCAATACCTGAATGTCAACATTACTGATCAACCAGAGTCTGTTTTCCAACTTTACTTTGAGTTCTTGCAATGAATGCTTCACATTTGTAACAATTTGTGACTTGCTTCCCTGCTAATATGTCTCTCAGCATGTCTTTAGGTCACTTGATTCCATGTTCCTTTAGTGATTACTTGACTCTAGGGTAGTTATCAAATTTGTGTTTCCCTACCATGTCTAAATGCTGTTTTGTTTCCTTATGTGAGTTAACATGGCTTTCTTTTGATACTAGGATGTATACTGTAACGACCCGGCCGGTCATTTTAAGAATTAATGCCCCGATCCCTTATTAATTGCTTTCCCCATATTTATTTCTGCTATTTTGAGCTACCGGGAGGCTTCGTTTGGAGTTTTGGAGAGTTTTGGGACAGTTAGTCCCTAAATGAGAGTTTAAGCTTTAGAATTTGGACCGTAGTCGGACCAGTATGAAGACGGCCTCGGAATGGAATTCTGTTGGTTCTGTTAGCTCTGTAAAGTGATTTCGAGCCTAGGGGCATGTTCAGATTGTGTTTTGGAGGTCCGTAGCTTAATTAGGCTTGAAATGCCGAAAGTCGAGTTTTTGAAGTTTATGGTTCTATAGTGAGATTTTGATATCGGGGCCGGAATGGAATTATGGAAGTTGGAGTAAGTCTGTTGTGTTATTTGGGACGTGTGTGCAAAATTTCAGGCAATTCGGATAAGGTTTGATAGACATTTTTATCAAAAGCGGAAATTTGAAGTTTTGGAATCCTTAGGCTTGAATCCGAGGGTCATTTGGTATTCCGGCGTTGTTTGGAGTGTTCCGAGGATTGGTACAAGTTTGAATAGTGGTATATGACTTGTTCGTATTTTTGGTTGAGGTCCCGGGGGCCTCGAGATGATTTCGGAAGGTTGACGGAAGAAATTGGGAGATTTAGAAGCAGCTTCAGCTGCTGAAGTGCTGTCATAACCGCACCTGCGGATTGGGGACACAGGTGCGGGCCCGCAGAAGCATGTGGCTAGTCGTAGATGCGGTCTGAGGCGGAATTGGATTTGGCCGCAGAAGCGGCACCGCATCTGCGAAATGGAGGTCTCAGGTGCGAAAATTTTTGTTTAATGAAACTTCGCTGGTGCGGCTTGGTCTACGCAGAAGCGGGACCGCAGGTGCGGTCCCAGAGCTGCAGATGCGGTTCCACTGATCAGAAAAAGGGCAGAAACAAGGGTTTAGTCTCAAAACCTTAGAAATTGACTTGGGAGCTCGGGATTGGCGATTTTGGGAGAGATTTTCACCTGGGTGTTTTGGGTAAGTAATTCTTACTCGGTTTTGATTAATTTCCACGAATCTATGCTTAAATTCATCCATTAAATTCGAATTTGGGGTGAAAATTTGGAAAAAATTGGAAAAGTTCTTAGGCCTAATTTTTGAGTTTTGATCAAGATTTTGATGTCGGATTGGAGTAGTTTTTGTATATATGAACTCGTGAGAGCGTGAGGATTCCGAATTTGTAAATATTACCCGATTCCGAGACATGGGCCCGAGGGGCTTTTTGGGCGATTTTCCTAATTTCGCGTATTAGCTTCGAATTAATTAGTTGAATTAGTTACTTGAAGTTACATTTACATTATGCAATTACTTTGAATAGATTTGGGCCATTTGGAGTCGGGTACTCGTGGCAAGAACATGGTATCGAGTTGATTGAGCTGGTTC
>NW_017688602.1:5237-5945 GCF_001879085.1 Nicotiana attenuata
GTCAACCATTATACATACCTACTTGCAATCTTTATGTGGAATTATTTGTATGCTCGTTTTTATTTAAAGTCACAACATAGCATGGCCGGGAACCACACTAGTGGATCTTGAGGGGTGCCTAACACCTTCCCCTCGAGATAATTTCTAGCCCTTACCCGAACTCTGGTTTTCCAACTCAAAACTCGTGGTGTCCTAATGCACTTAATCATTAGGTGGCGACTCTTCAAATCCAAAAACCCAATTCCCAAACGGGAATAGAGTTATCTTCCCAAATATCGTAAACCCGATTTCGCGAGAAAAAGGGGGCGTCGACAACAGTATGGGTCCACCACAAAATTTGACAAAACTTTCCCTTAGAAAAATGAGATTTCTTATTTTAATTGATCAGAAGAAGATGACTTGTAGTAAGAATTTATATACAATTGGAAATATGGAGCTTACTAAGTATACATGTTGCTGAAGTGACTTAAATTTTGTGCCGACACAAACCGTGGAGACATGCACCAGTTATTTAAACTATACGATACAAACCAATTTCGTTTCGAGTATGGACTCAGCAACTAACTGATCCTTTTAGGAGACGGCTATTTGTATCGTCCCATATTGAATAGAAAAATTCTGACGGACGCCTTTCGTTATCTATATAAAAGAAGGAAAATTACTCCAAATCAAATTTTTTGTCGTTCTCAAAGCTCGTTTCAGTCCGCC
>NW_017688603.1:0-1011 GCF_001879085.1 Nicotiana attenuata
CGTCTTAGCCAAGAAAATACTCCGAGCTGGTTATTTTTTGGATGACTATAGAGACGGACTGCATCCAGTATGTCCGAAGGTGCTACCGCTGTCAGATCCATGCAGACATGATAAAGGTGCCTCCAAATGAGCTTAATGCAACAAGCTCGCCCTGGCCGTTCGCTGCTTGGGGAATGGATGTCATCGGGCCTATCGAGCCTGCCGCATCAAACGGGCACAGGTTCATTCTAGTGGCAATTGATTATTTCACCAAATGGGTTGAAGCAGCATCGTATAAGGCAGTAACCAAGAAGGTTGTGACAGACTTTTATCCGCGACCGTATCATTTGGCGGTTCGGCATCCCAGAGTCAATCATTACTGATAATGGTTCCAATCTCAACAATGATCTGATGAAAGCAATGTGTGAAACCTTCAAGGTCAAGCACAAGAATTCTACAGCCTACAGGACTTAGATGAATGGAGCTGTAGAAGCGGCCAATAAGAACATCAAGAAAATACTAAGGAAAATGATAGGAGCAACTTCCTGTTCTAGGCATCGTACATCCTTTACTACTAACAACTCATGTCATTTCACGATTCTCATACACCCATAAAGCATGTCATAACCTTCATTGAAATTTCCTTTACTCGAGCCATTCCCGGCCTCAACCTCCGTAAGCCATAACTGATTCACAAATACGCCTCACACTAGAACCATCATAGCACATAACCGTGCAATCAACTAATCATTAGCAGACTCCCCCACTTGGCTCGAAGCCATAGATCAAAACACACAATAACTCATAATGAATATACTCTATTACTGCCATAATACCGTAGTGAGATTGAATTAATTCCTCATAAGCTCGTGCAACACAGATCATCTAGTACTTCAAATCTTCTGCAATTCTTACATTTACCCTCGTAACAGTCAAGCCCACTCTCTTAAGCGATCAAAATTCAAATTGTAACACACATATTCACTAGTAAAGGAGATCTTCCAACAACAACATAAGGATCGCACAAACTTC
>NW_017688603.1:5311-5945 GCF_001879085.1 Nicotiana attenuata
CTATCTCGTTGTCTCGTCAACTAGAAGTACCCTACTCCCTACTACCCCTTTACTTACGTGCTTGGGCTGTAGTTTAAGACATGGCAATATACAAAGTTATAGTCATGGATTAAAACTGGGTCCTTTGGATCCTAGCCTCTTTCAATTTCCCATATTCCCATTCCCTTATGTGTATTGAGTTAAGGTATAGCTTGGCAGCATCCAAGTTGTTGTCCAGGGCTGAACCTGACCTTCAAAAGGTCCTAACTATTTAATTTTTAAGCTGACCGGCTGGTCAGGGGTGTGCCAGCATTCCAGTTGCTGGGCATGACCACCAGCCTGCCCTGGCTCCCCCTAATTCCCTTTCATTGCACTTACACTTACTCCTAGTCTCTAAGTTCTGCCCCCCTCCTATGAGCCTTCCCTTGGGACATTGAGTTCCCTCTGAACTTGGACATTTGAGGGCTGGCCCTTCCACACTGCACTATGTTCTTAACTATGCAATGATATTTGGGGTGTAAGCATTGCCTGGAATTCTTGAAGTTCCTTGGAACTTTGACACATCCCAAATAAGAGAAAGGCTTTGAAAATCTGATCCTGGAAGTTGGTTTATCTCATATTATTAGACTTTGAGTCTGGATTAGGCTGACTAGAT
>NW_017688604.1:0-820 GCF_001879085.1 Nicotiana attenuata
GAGGGACGATGCTTAGGGAAAGTACAGATGAACACAATTTATCAGAAGTAAACACGAAACTACATCCGATCTCATAATCTATATAAGTGCTCGGCGTGCCACACGATCCCATTTCATAATATATATATATCTAGGTGGTCGGCGTGCCACACGATCCCATTTCATAATATATAAGTGGTCGGCGTGCCATACGATCCCATTTCATAATATATATGTGGTCGGCGTGCCACACGATCCCATTTCATAATATATATGTGGTCGGCGTGCCACACGATCCCATTTCATAATATATAAGTGGTCGGCGTGCCACACGATCCCATTTCATAATATATAAGTGGTCGGCGTGCCACACGATCCCATATTATAGTTCAAAATATCTGACTTTGTAAAGAAGGCCCCTTTAGGGGAATTTGACAACATAACACTTTAACCCGGCAAGGGTACAGCTAACAGCCCAAATATCCCGGCAAGGGAGAGTACATAATAATAGTCTACACGTCCCGGCAAGGGAATAATCACAACACATCCTCTTTTAAATCACTTCTTTCTGAACTATCACATTCTTGTTCGAGCCAACGCTCCAAAATATACCAATCACAATTCTTCCTCAACCGTTCACATTATATGAAATTTATCAATTAAACAAGGAAGTTGTGTCGCATCATTCGAATTAAAAGCAATTAAGACTCACGGTCATGCTAGACTCCGGTGCATAGACAACCGTCACCATGCCTATACACCATACTCCACATTTAGCAAGTAGCAAATACCCCCTAATCCTATTCCCTCAAGCCAAAGTTAGAACAAACACTTACCTCGG
>NW_017688604.1:5144-5945 GCF_001879085.1 Nicotiana attenuata
TACGTAAATACCCCCCCCCGTTTTCTTTAACTCGGTAAAAATACCCCCTTGACGGGTAATGCCCATAGTACACCTCCTCATACAATACACCTTAGCAAGAAGGCATTATTAACATACCATTTGTGACAAGACCAGCCTTTAGGAACTGCTAGATTGATCACAGTTCTGACTGTCACCATCTTGGCAACAGGTGAAAAGGTTTCATGATAGTCCAAACCTTCCTGTTGTGTGTATCCTTTTACCACCAGCCTGACTTTGAATCTCTCCACCTCACCATTAACTTTGTGTTTGATTTTATAGACCCATTTTGAACCAATAGTCTGCTTTCCTGGGGGCAGATCTACCACTTCCCATGTTTATTTTCTTCTAGTGCCTGAATCTCCTGTTGCATTGCCTTTATCCATTTATCATCTTGTGTTGCTTCCTGGAAATTCCTTGGTTCTACTTGGGCTGAGAATGAGCTGAGATAACACTGGTAGTGTTCTGGAAGGTGGTCATAGCTTACATAATCTGTAAGTGAATAGAGACAGTCTCCTCTTGGTTTGCAAGAAGTCACATAATCCTTGAGCCACACTGCTGGTCTTTGTGTTCTTGTAGATTTCCCAGTCTCTGTAGTTTGTTGTACAATTGATGGCAGTTGTTCAGGTATCTCCTCTGTATGATCTGATTGCTGTACCTTTTCATGTTCTTGTTGTTGTGAGGTACCTTGTCCATCCCTCTCATATGAGCTCAGCATCTCCATGTCATCAGTTGTTTCATTTAATGACATATTTGGTGAAGTATCTATCTCTGCTTCAACTG
>NW_017688605.1:0-829 GCF_001879085.1 Nicotiana attenuata
CCGCGGTCCATTTTGTGCGGCCCGCACTGACCCGCAGGGGTTATTTTGTCCAGTTTTCCAGCCTAGTATAAATAGGACTATTTTACCATTTTAAGGTCATCAGTTAATTTCAGAATTGGGTTGCGCTCGTGAGAACAGCTTGTGTAGCCATTTTTGGCATCTTAGCTTCAAATTAACGATAGATTCTTGTACTTTAATTTAGTATTTAATTAATATGTCTTGTTCTTCATCTATTTCTTCAAGCATGTGTAGCTAAACCCATTAGCTAGGGTTGTAGCTCAACCCTAGTGTGGGTAATTGATGGGTGTTGCCATCTAGGGTTAGATTGACTATGGTTGTTTGCTATTTGGGTTGATTTTATGTTTTAATTTATAAATTGGTGGTTGCAAACACTGATTTGTGCTTTGTGGATTTGACTCTTCTTGAGAAAGAGAGTCTAAGTCTCCAAAATTGACCCAACAAGTAATTGGGATGGACTCATGAGAAATGATAGTCCCAATTAACGGGTTAAATCTCGAGAGAGTAATCACCCTACTTGAACCCTAGTTGCTTGGTCTAATTTGCCTACCCATTTGGTCTCGAGAGAGTCAAGTGGGCAAAATCACTCTCTCTACCGAGAGGTGTGAGAGTGGGTAAAATTGTGCAACGGTTATAGCATAAGCCCCAATTATGTCAATCGAACCTTAGTAACATCTACCCGTCAATTAGCCACCTAGGTGATGTCACGACCCTAGTGCCCTCCTTCCCATTAGATACAACTTTAGCAATTATCTCGTAGCATAATCTAGTTTTAGTTAGTAGTTTGATAATAGTAGTTTATAATTGAAAA
>NW_017688605.1:5108-5944 GCF_001879085.1 Nicotiana attenuata
TCCCCGACGAGCAACTTCTTTCCGTGTCAATGTGTGACATGCCATGGTTCGCAGACATTGCCAATTTCATTGTGACTAGAATTGTCCCGTGTGAGCTCTCTTCCAACCAAAGGAAGAAACTCAAACGAGATAGTTTGGATTTTTATTGGGATGATCCGTACTTGTTTAAGATTTGCACGGATGGTGTGATTAGAAGGTGTGTCCCGGAAGGTGAACAATTAAGTATTTTGGAGGCTTGTCACTCCTCCCCCTATGGTGGCCATCATGGAGGGGTGAGGACGGCTTCGAAGGTTTTGAGTTGCGGTTTCTATTGGCCGACTTTGTTCAGGGATGCTAGTGATTTGGTAAAAAGATGTGATCAATGCCAACAAGCGGGAGGGATTTCCAAGAAAGACGAGATGCCTCTTAACACAATTCTTGAAGTTGATATCTTCGATGTTTGGGGTATTGATTTTATGGGTCCTTTTATTAGCTCGTGTGGGAACACTTACATTCTAGTAGCAGTGGATTACGTGTCAAAATGGGTTGAGGACGTGGCCTTGCCTAATAATGAAGCTAGGAGTGTGGTGGCATTTCTCAAAAAGTGTATCTTCACAAGGTTTGGTACACCCCGGGCAATCATTAGTGATGGAGGATCGCACTTTTGTAATAGGGCTTTTGATACCTTACTCTCCAAGTATGGTGTCAACCATAAAGTCTCTACACCTTACCATCCGCAATCAAGTGGCCAAGTTGAAGTATCAAATAGAGAAATCAAGAGCATCCTGTCCAAAACTGTCAATGCAAATAGGACCGATTGGTCCAAATAGTTAGATGATGCTCTATGGGCCTACCGG
>NW_017688606.1:0-623 GCF_001879085.1 Nicotiana attenuata
CCAAGAAAACTACGAATCTTCGTGGCTGAGGACGGTCTAGGCCAACTCTGAACCGCCTCTATCTTCTTCGGATCAACCTGAATACCCTCGCTGGACACCACGTGTCCCAAGAAAGCCACTGAACTGAGCCAAAACTCACACTTGGAGAACTTTGCATAAAGCTTCTCCTCCCTCAATCTCTGCAATACAACTCGCAAATGCTCCGCGTGCTCCTCTTGACTACGCGAGTACACCAGAATATCATCAATGAAAACAATAACGAACAAATCCAGATAAGGCTGAAATACACTGTTCATCAAATGCATGAACGCTGCTGGGGCATTGGTAAGCCCGAAAGACATGACAAGAAACTCATAGTGACCATATCTAGTCCTGAAAGCAGTCTTAAGAATATCTGAATCCCTGATCTTCAACTGGTGATAACCCGAACGGAGATCAATCTTGGAAAACACCCTCGCTCCCTGAAGCTGGTCGAACAAATCATCAATGCGAGGAAGGGGATACTTTTTCTTAATTGTTACCTTGTTCAATTGCCTATAACCGATGCACATTCTCATTGTTCCATCCCTGTTCTTCACAAACAGAACTGGCGCACCCCAAGGTGACACACTAGGCCGAATGAA
>NW_017688606.1:5009-5944 GCF_001879085.1 Nicotiana attenuata
TGGGTAAATGATGAGGATGCAGTAAAGTTATGTATTCTATATCTCATAGAATTCTTCATTTGTCCTTCAGAGAAAGACCATATTAGGTTGGTAGATCATTTTAGGTTTTATTTGGTGGAATCCGGTACAGTATGAGACATTTTCCATGGGGTATTCAGTCTTACAGACAGTTGATTGAATCAGTTAGGCACAGGCTAAATCCTTTCATTCATTCTTATCTCATTCGAGGATTCCTGTCACGATCCCAAATCCCGGTCGTGATGGCGCCTATCACACTACTAGGCAAGCTGACAAATTCATAATCACAACCCATTTACCACTAACTTTAAGCCATTTTTCTAACATAAGATTTAAACGCGAAATTCATCATAAATATTAAAAGGATAAAAATATGCGGAAAACGCGCGGCCCTCCTGATTCGAACGCGGAGAACAACTTAGCTGGACCCTCAATTTCCACTACGCGAATGCGGACCACTCACTGCGAACGCGAAGCTTCACCATTTAACTCTCTGCGATCGTGAACTACCAAACGCAAACGCAATGAACAAATCTCAGGCCTGCCAAATTCCTTCTATGCGAACGCGGGGGACCTCCCGCGATCGCGAAGGTCAAAATTCCACTGCAATAGCTGCTGTATTTCTGCAATTTCCTAAGTCCCAAAAACCTTCCGTTAGCCATCCGAAATCACCCCGAGGCCCTCGGGACCTCAATCAAAAGTACCTACCCATCCTAAAACATCATTCAAACTTGTTCCAATCATCAAAACACCTCAAACAACACCAAAACCATCAAATTACATCGAATTCAAGCCTAAGTTCTTCTAAAACTTCCGAAACACGCATTTGATCAAAAACCCAACCAAATCACCTCCGAATGACCTGAAATTTTTTCACACACATCCCAAATCACATAACGAAGCTACAGCAACTCTCG
>NW_017688607.1:0-978 GCF_001879085.1 Nicotiana attenuata
GCAGTGCAAAATGCAGATGGAGACAATGCTTAGTCTCGGAAGGCAGAATGGTAGCCTTATGCAGAAAATGCAGATGGAGGTAGAGCTTAACCTTGGAAGGCAGAAAGGTAGCCTTATGCAAAATGCAGATAAAGGTGAGTAGTAACGAAAGCTCTTAGCTGATAGATGATTGCTGATAGTTGATTGCGTCGTTGTGGCTGCTGGGGATGTCAGGTGCGGACAACACTTGTAAGTGAGCGATGATTCTGAGAGTTGTACTCCTGCAAAACATGAATATGTAACCGTATCTGATGGTTGGTGAATTGCTGAAGATCAACTTCGGAATTTTGAGGGTCCTCCTCAAAATTCTGCCCCAGTTTCCAATAGTGGGGGAAATGAAAATTTTATTGAATTGTGACCGAACCCATAGGGCCGCCTACGTATCCCCTCTTAAACGGGAATTAGGCCAGGCGTAGTTCAAATTACATCATACAGAAATCATAATGATTACACATAATAGCGTTTGACAGCATCTGAATTTATTGGCATTGGCCAGACTTCTCCATCCATCTCTGCGAGTATGAGGGTCCCTCCTGTTAGGACCCGATGAACCATGTACGGGCCTTGCCAGTTAGGAGAGAACTTTCCTTTGGCTTCATCCTGATACAGAAAAATTTTCTTCAGTACTAGCTGTCCCCACGTGAATTGTCTCGGTCTGACCCTTTTGTTGAAGGCTCTGGACATCCTTTCTGATACAATTGACCATGACAAACTGCGTTCGGTCTTTTCCGTCTATGAGGGCTAACTGCTCATAGCGACTTTTTACCCATTCTGCATCTTCAAGTTCCGCTTCCTGTATAATCCTCAGGGAGGGAATCTCTACTTCGGCTGGGATGACTGCCTCGGTACCGTAAACCAGCATATAAGGAGTTTCCCCAGTTGATGTGCGGACTGTGGTACGGTATCCCAACAGAGCAAATGATAGCTTTTCGTGCCACT
>NW_017688607.1:5196-5944 GCF_001879085.1 Nicotiana attenuata
TGAGTCCCCACTTACAAACATATGGGGGTAAATAGGATGGGGAACTAGTGTTTACAAGAAAGTAAAGCAAACAGTAGTACAGAAGCATTTCAATGTCAAATTCTGCAGAAGGTAGACATAGGCGAAAAGACTGTAAATAAACACATTGGGATGATGCTGGGAATTGAATCATGACATACCAGTTTTTAAAAAAGATAATCAAAGAAAGCGACGATCTTGTGAAAGCCAAAGTGCAGACAAGAAAATTCAGAAAAGGTTGTGAGAATTATAAGCGTGAAGTCTGAAGTGTATTCAGTCTGTTGTGAAAAGAAAAGGCCGGGTATTTATAGTGTGAAAGTCATGAGAAATAAGGTAAGAAAATAATATAAGTTTCATTTTCAATCAGTCACATAAGACTCCCTTTAGTTAAGGGATTCAAATTCAAACGGGTATAAAACCAACTAAGGAAAGAAATTAATCAAACTCTTTGTGCAAAGCATGCAATTGAGGGTAAATACAAAAAGGTTATTTTAAGGACAAGGTTTTCTGAAAGTACACGGTTGTATAATTAAGGAAAGAGAATCAATTGACGGCCACGAAATCACAAGTCCAAATATTTGGTGTGAAGAAAAAGGTTTTACTCAAGGAAAATTAGTACAATCAATTAAAGCCCCCAAAAAGATTCTGATTCAATTACTAGTTGAAATACTTTTAAAGAAAGATTCAACACACATATAAAAGCACACAGACATGCCTAAACACGAAGAAT
>NW_017688608.1:0-827 GCF_001879085.1 Nicotiana attenuata
TTTACCTCGTGCTTCCACCTTCGATTCGCTCGAATCTAATCGCAAATTGTTCAATTACTTTAATAAACACTATATGAATCCATTTGAATGCATAAAAATGATTTTCCCAAGTTTTTCCCAAAAATTCCAAAATCGCCCCCGGGCCCACGTGGTCAAAACTCGAGGTTCGAACCAAAATCTGGTTACCCATTCCCCCACGAGTTCAAATATATAATTTGTTTTGAAATCGGACCTCAAATCGAGGTCCAAATCCCCAATTTATAGGAAACCTAGGTTCTACCCAAAAATCCCAATTTCACCCATGAAAATCTTTGATTTCAAGTGGAAAACATGTTTAATGATGTTAAATATTGAAAGAATTGAGTAAAAATCAACTTACAAGTGATTTGGGATAAAGTTTGCTCTTGAAAATTCGCCTATGGTGTTTGGGTGTTGAAAGAATGGTGAAAAGTGATGAAAATTCGACTAAGTATAAAATTTGCTGGGCCTCGGATATGGGAATTACGAACCATGGTTCGCAATTGCGAACAAAACAGGGCTGGGAATTGCGACATTCTTAGTTCGCATTTGCGAACCCATGTCTGGTGGCCAGGTTTCGCTTTTGCGAACATTCGATCGCATTTGCGACCAGGGCCACCTCGCATTTGCGAGCCAATGGATCGCATTTGCGATCCCAAGCCTTTTCCCCAGACTTCGCATTTGCGAAGTGTTGATCGCATTTGCGACAGTGCCCCATTTTCCCAGACTTCGCAATTGCGAAGCAATGCTCGCATTTGCGAGCTCGCAATTGCGAGTCTTCCCTTCGCATTTGCGAAAATTGCAGAAGC
>NW_017688608.1:5229-5943 GCF_001879085.1 Nicotiana attenuata
GGCGGAGTACTTCCAAACCGCCTCAAATTCACTCCCCGTAATCCCTAGCCCCCCTTCTTCACTAATCCACCAACCTTTTCACCAAAAACCCCACTAAATTCCACCAATTTCGAATCTGAAACCTATACCCCAAAAACCCTAAGTCGCCTAAACAACCCCAAATTCACACCATAGGACCCTCAACCTCCCCTCATCACTAATCTACCACCGATTCCCCAAAAAACCCTTTAATTTCCTCAAATTTTAGATCTCAGGAAATCAGAAACCCTAATCCCCCTTTTCTTGATGCTGGTCATTTCGGGCTTGATTTAGTTCGAAATCTATGTTAATCAATCGTTCACAGTAGGAACGATTGATTAGCATATGTTGAAGCTATTTCAATGTCAACCTCTAAAATTTCAACAGTTTGATGGCAAAGGCAATCCAAAGCAACATGTGGCACACTTCGTTGAGACATGCAACAATGCTGGGACATATGGAGATTACCTCGTCAAGTAGTTTGTCCGCTCATTAAAAGGGAATGCTTTTGATTGATACACGGACCTCGAGGTTAGATCTATAGATAGCTGGGATCAACTAGAGCAAGAATTCCTCAATCGCTTTTATAGCACGAGACGTACTGTGAGTATGATAGAACTTAAAAATCTCGTCAACGAAGGGTGAACTAGTTATCGACTTTATCAATCGTTGGAGGAATGCAAGCCTCAACTTCAA
>NW_017688609.1:0-3238 GCF_001879085.1 Nicotiana attenuata
GCCAGACTTGACTTCTTTCAAATTGATTGAGTTCCTCCTGCATAGCATTTACCCAGTCTGCATCTTGCAAAGACTCAACAACATTTTTAGGTTCAATAAGAGATAGAAAAGCATCAAATGCACACAGATTCTTTAATTGTGATCTAGTTTTGACTCGAGATGTTGGATCATTAATGATGTTCTCAATGGGATTAGAACTTTGATACGTGTGAGATTTCACCAACAACTGTTTTCTACTAGATGATTCTCCTGTGTTCTGTTGATGAGGAACAGGTTCATGAACAGGTTCTTGTAAGGAGTTTGTTTCATTTTCTCCCTGATTAGTTCCCCCTGTCAGGTTGCCCAGACTGGAAGAACCTGTTCCATCACCTGTTCCTTCTTTTGATGTTGCTTCAGTCAATTCTCTTACCAAGCCAATGGCTTCATCTTCATGTTCCTGTCTCTCAAAAAGAATGTTAGTTTCATCAAATACAACATGCACACTTTCTTCTACACATAGAGTTCTTTTATTAAATACTTTATATGCTTTGCTATGTGAAGAATATCCCAAGAATACTCCCTCATCACTTCTGGTATCAAACTTACCTAGGGAGTCTTTTCCATTATTATGCACATAGCACTTGCAACCAAATGCCCTAAGGTGGGATATGTTTGGTTTTCTCCCTTTAAGTAACTCATAGGGAGTTTTCTCAACAAGAGGTCTAGTCATGCATCTATTGATTATGTAACATGTAGTGTTTACAGCCTCTGCCCAGAAGCTGTGGGGTAATTTGCTAGAGAGAAGCATGGTCCTTGCCATATCCTCAAGGGTCCTGTTCTTTCTTTCAACTACACCATTTTGCTGAGGAGTTCTAGGGGAAGAGAAGTTGTGATCTATACCATTTTCATCACAATATTCAGCAAATTTTACATTTTCAAATTCAGTTCCATGATCAGACCTAGTGGATGCAAGTTGATTTCCTAATTGTTTCTAAGTTTTTCTAACAAAGGCAGTAAACATTTCAAATGCCTCATCTTTGGATGTTAGAAACAGTACCCAGGTAAATCTAGAATAATCATCAACAAGCACCATCACATATTTCTTTCTACCTCTGCTCATGGTTCTCATTGGACCACAAAGATCCATATGAACCAATTCCAGCGTCTTGGACGTACTTACCATTTTCTTGGATTCGAAAATTGACCTTACCTGCTTCCCCATTGCACATGCCTCACAAACTTTTTCTTCCTTGAACTTGATATTAGGTAACCCTATCACCAAGTCCTTGGAGACTAATTTGTTTAGCTGATTTAGACTGGCATGGCCAAGTCTTTTGTGCCACAGGAGGGGATCATTGACTAGCACACTTAGACAAGTGAGTTCATTTTCTGAAAGAGTTGACAAATCTACAATGTAAATATTGTTAACTCTTCTTCCCTACAATCTTGTCAGTGGTAAGGTTAATCACAAAACATTTGGTAGAGGTGAAAGCTACAAGGTTACCTCTGTCACACAGTTGTGACACACTGATTAGGCTATATTTCAAGCCATCTATCAAGTAGACATTCTCAATGGAATGAGAGTCTGTCTTACCTACCTTTCCAACCCCAATGATCTCACCTTTCTTTCCATTTCCAAAGGAGACATTACCTCCTTTCAGGTTCTCAAGTGAAAGGAACTGGTCCTTGTTCCCAGTCATGTGTTTTGAGCAGCCACTATCCATGTACCATATTTGGCTACTCCCTTTCACTTGAACCTACAAAAAGAAATCAGGGGTTAGTCTTAGGAACCCAAACTAGTTTGGGTCCCTTTCTATGGGCAAAAGGATGAATCAGATTCTTTCTTGCCCAGCTAGGCAGTTTGTGTTTTTCTTGAACGAAAGCTTTGTTCCTTTGACTGGCCTTTTCCTTTGCATTACATTCATTTTTATAATGGCCAGTCTTACCACAGTGTGTGCAGATCTTATTTTCAGGAAGAGTGAGGTACTTGTTTTTGGGGTCCCATTTTGGAGCTTGAGTCCCATAGCCAAGTCCTCTTTTATTGCTACTGCGATGCTCTTGCAACCATGAGAGAGCATCATAAGCTTTGTTCCATTTGCAAGTTTTGTCTAGTTCATGTTTTACCTTTCCTAGATCTTCTTTTAGAACCTTAATCAATTCATCTTTCTTATACAGTTCATCTTTCATTTTTCCTAGATTTTCTTCTAGAGTGAGAAATGAGTGATCAGCTTTCTTCTTTCCTGTTCCTAGTTTCAGTTTTAGATTTTCTGACCTAAGTTCTAGAATACTATTGTCAAGTTCAAGAACCTGGTTCTTCAACTCAGCATTTTTTTTATCACTCTCATCAGCCCTAGATTCTAGACTTTTGCATTTTTCTTTTAGGATAACACATTCCCTAGACAGAACTTCCTTTTCATTGTTAACTATTTCAGACTCATCAATGTAGTCTAATAATAGCTCAGCCAACCTTTCTTTAGACAGAAATTTAATTTTATCATTGAAATGCAGAATACTTACATCCTGCTCATCATCTGATTCTCCAATGGCCATAAGAGCTTGCTCTTCTTCAGCTTCATCTTCTAAGCCTTCATCAGAGGTTTCACCCCAAGCAGCAACTATAGCCTTGGTTGAAACTTTGTTTCTCTTGGGTTGAACCTGTTCCTTCTTCCTGCTTCTTCGTTGAGCCCTTGCTTTCTTCCACTCAATCTCCCATTGAGGGCAATTCTTGATCATATGGTCAGTCTTACCACACTTAGAGCAACCATCATTTGTCTGTTTCTCAGGAGCTCTTGTCTTGTTGAAGTTTGTACCTCTTGATGAACCCTTTCCTCTCATTAGGTACTTTTTGAAATCTTTAGTGATCATAGCCATCTCATCATCTTCTAGGTCTGAACCTTCTGTAATTTTGAGAGCCAAACTTCTCTCCTTCTTGGGTGTATCCATCTTCCTGGTTTGCCTTCTCAGTTCATAAGCAGTAAGATTCCCAATCAGTTCATCCAGCCTGAGAGTGGCCATATTCTTGGACTCCTGAATGGCAGTGATTTTGCTTTCCCAAGCAACTGGAAGAACTCTTGTCAAGATCTTCTCAACCTTGTCTTCTTCAAGAATAACTCTTCCAAGAGACTTAAGTTTATTTGTCAGTGTAGTGAACCTTGTGTGCATCTCTTGAATGGTTTCTCCATCTTTCATAGTGAAATTCTCATATTGAGAATATAGCAATGTTCCTCTGGATCTCTTCACTTGAGGTGTTCCTTCATGA
>NW_017688609.1:5285-5943 GCF_001879085.1 Nicotiana attenuata
ATTTGAGCCCCATATAGACGTTTTTGCCAGCTTGTACACATGCTCAGGACATTCCTTGCTTTCAAATCCTGGAGGTTGTTTCACTAAACACTTCCTCCTTGAGGTAGCCATTTAGGAAGGCACTTTTGACATCCATTTGATGGAGGGTGAATTCCATATGTGCTGCAAAGGCAGTGAGGATTCTGATTGCCTCTAGTCATGCAACTGGAGCAAAGGTCTCATCATAGTCAATGCCTTTCTCTTGGCTGTAGCCCTGAACCACCAGCCTTGCCTTGTTTCTTGTAACAGTTCCATCTTCATCAAGTTTGTTCCTGAAGACCCATTTGGTGCCAATGACTGACCTGTGCTTGGGTCTAGGAACTAGATGCCAGACTTGACTTCTTTCAAATTGATTGAGTTCCTCCTGCATAGCATTTACCCAGTCTGCATCTTGCAAAGACTCAACAACATTTTTAGGTTCAATAAGAGATAGAAAAGCATCAAATGCACACAGATTCTTTAATTGTGATCTAGTTTTGACTCGAGATGTTGGATCATTAATGATGTTCTCAATGGGATTAGAACTTTGATACGTGTGAGATTTCACCAACAACTGTTTTCTACTAGATGATTCTCCTGTGTTCTGTTGATGAGGAACAGGTTCATGAACAGGTTCTTG
>NW_017688610.1:0-5943 GCF_001879085.1 Nicotiana attenuata
GGATTATTAGTCCTAAGTGCCTCCAAGACTGATAGGAATGGGACGGGTAATAGCATGCAATAAGTAATCGAGACCAATCTGCGCTTTAATACCTTAACGGGGTGGGAAGGGTAGATATGGATATGATGACCGGTGCGTTAATACCACGTGTAGTCCCTCTCTTGAGGAGTGATTACCGGGTATTGCATTGATGTGATCCATATTAAATACAAACCTAGGACCCCCCTTCCTTTACTTCCCTTTTCCTTTAAAAACATTGCAGTTCCTGTTTAAAATACGCTCTTTTAATTGCTCTTTCAAACTAGTTTACTTTCCAAACCATTGTGTATTAAAATACCCTCTTATTTGAGCCTTATATGCGTATATGTTAATTGCACCTCAAATTCACAATAACTGTCTGGCCGGGAACCACACTAGTGGATCCTGAGGGGTGCCTAACACCTTCCCCTTAGGATAATTTCAAGCCCTTACCATATCTCTGGTTATTCAAATGGAACTTAGAATTGAATCTCTATTGCTGTCCTAATGCACCTTAATCATTAGGTGGCGACTCTTCAAATGCAAACCCAGTTCCCAAAAGGAATGAGTTGTCCCTCCAGATGTCATAAACCCGATTTCTCGAGAAAAATGGGGCACGACAGCATGGCGACTCTGCTGGGAATGATCTAGGCTTTTACCATTTCAGACTATTATTGTGAATTTATACCTCTTTATGTGCAGTTACTTGTTTAATTCCTTTAAGCATTCAATTCTCTTTTCAATTGCGCAACTGACTTGTCTTTTGTTTCTTTCCTTTTCTACTTTCCTTTACTACTGCTTTAAATTATTAAACTGTTGTATTTAATGCTTCCTTAACGTGCAAATGCGTAACAACATGTCTTTGATTATTGCATAATTATGCTCAACATCATATTCCACTCGTGACAAACAAATACCATAGCAACGCTTATAATGAGTGGTTCCGCTCTTCCGATATTATCACCCCTAAATCCAAAAAAGGCATATTTGCGGTAAAACCAGTCGATCAACGGTGTAGTCGACGGTTCCGTGCCTTTCCCCCTTGAGTTGTCCGCTCAAGGGTACCAGTCTAAAACCCCATAGAAAACTTACTTTATTTAACTGTGCATGCATCATGGTCAAACCTAGCCGAGTCAGTTATGTTGTCCGCATAACGACTCTTTAAGATGGCCTTGTCCAAAGTCCACTGGGTTTCCCTAAAACCTAAACGGACATCGTCACGTTCTGTACATTTATTTGGAGAACTAAATGCTTTTATGCCAATTGTTGATATTAAATAGTCAAGTCTGGTGGGGGTAAGGGCCTAACCTTATTTGTCTTGTAGAAATATGAGGCACGAAGTCCCCAGATTCGGCATGGTCACTAACATCCACCCAAAACTACTAAGATGGTGGAAAGATTTTCACTCTAGTGATCAGACTCTTGTCCGGAAATATTTGGGAAACCTACCTTCTCTCCTGGAAATCCAACCCAACAACAAGATCATAGAAGCTGCTACTTTGTTCTGGGATTGTAAGAGGTCCGTATTCCGCTTCGGGGACATTGAAATGACACCCTTACTAGAAGGAATAGGAGGATTGGCCGGTATACCATGGGAAACTCCGGGTTTGTTAATGCCTGAGAACCGCAAGGGCAGGGGTTTCCTCAAAATGATGGGTTTGATGAAGAATCCAGAACTGAAATGTTTTAAAGAATCCTACATCCCTTTTGATTATTTGTACGAGAGGTACGGTCACAGCAAATCCTACCGTACCTATCCTAACGATTTTTCCATCACATCATTAGGGCATATTCACCGAAGGGTCTTTGTATTCATGTTTTGTTTCCTGGGATTGATCGTGTTTCCAATGAATAAAGCAATAATCCACACCAGACTAGCTATGGTAACTAAGACCTCAATGGAAGAAATTGGCGGGCAACCATTCAGCATTGTGCCCATGATCATTGCGGAAATATACCGAGCCCTAGAGAGGTGTCAACAGGGAGCCAAACACTTCGAAGGCTGCAATTTTCTACTTCAACTTTGGCTCGTGGAGCATCTCCAAAAGGGTGAATACCGAGAAGAAATTCAACGAAGGGACTGGGATGATCATATCGCTTTTCATCATCCGAAGCGAATGAATTACATGCACAATATGTTCGCCCAACCAGAGAATGCTAGAGAATGGGTCGAGTTTTTCGAAAATCTGACTGAGGACCAGGTACAATGGATTTTCGAGTGGTTTCCAACCGAGGAATTCATCACCCGATCTAGAGATGCACATTTCCTGATATTGATCAGCCTGAGAGGAACATACCCTTACGTCCCTCTCCGGGTTATGAGGCAAGCGGGTAGGAAGAAGGTTGTACCCAGGGTTGACAAGATGAGTCACTTCCGGGCTGACTTCCAGGATGATGATAGTCCTTACAAGTGCCAAGCTCAGCATATGTGGCACTGCAAGATCGTCATGGGGGGGGGGGGATACCATCGAGCCAGATAGATACCACGCTGGTTGTGCTCCCTACTATACAGGATGGTTGGAGGATAAGCACGATGGCCTGGGCCAGCCTGGGTTTGTTCGAGGTCACAGGATCATAGATGAAAAAGTCGAGGCACAGGTCAGATACAACCAACTGCGCAAGAGGATTCGGGAGTGCGAAAGCGAGCACTGTGAGATACAAGAAGCCAATCAAAAGTTAATTGAGGAATGGAATGACATGGCTATCAGTACTTACAAGCGACTGGGATACTTGGAGCGAGGCATAGTGGAGTTGGAGAAGAAATTTCTCAAGAGGGTCGAAGACTGCCAAAATGCTGAAGGAAACGAAGGCGGACATCTAGCCAGAGCCTACATATTGCTGGGACTTCGCGAGTTGGGAAAGTTGTTCGATGGAGATAGGGATGCCGAATCTGGGGAAGGTCCTTCTGGGACCAAATAGATAGGAGTTTTCTTCTTTTAATGAAATGTAATAAGGCCAATGGCCACTAGCGACTTTTATTTCCTGTTATTTAGTGTCGATTTGGGATCCGTCTACTTTTTATCAATAAAATGAGGTATTTAGCATTCTAAGTTCTCCAAATCAATTTGTCGCTAGGCCTACCTCGGGCACAAAGAGTTCCCCAAATTAGGACACGGTTTACATTCTGCACTATGTGTTTAAATATCGCAACGCTTTTTATAATCCTCACTAACTTCTTACCTTTTTGTTTTTACTTGTTTTTTATTATTTCCCCTCCCCAAAGTTTAGTTCGTGCACTCTGGCAACATCATCTTATTCTAAGAGATCCAGGGGCCCTCCACCCACTCCTCCTCTTAGTCCTGTCAAAAACAAGAAAAAAAGGAAGATAGAAGATTTGAACAACGCCAGAAAGGAGAACTCAACTGAACGGGTAGAGGTCACTCATGGTCATATTACTCAGGTTTCCAAAGAAAATGCATCCCAACTCGAACAAAAACTACTGAAATTCCAAGAAGAACTTGATCAGGTTCGAAATCTGGCAAACCTGTCATTTTCCCTCACTACTCCAGATATCAATTTCCCAAATGCTCAGAACCCTACACCTCCACAGAACATCCCAAAGCAACAAAACCTTCCCCCTTTTCACCACCACTGCAACACCTGCCATACCTCGAACAACACCCCGCTGCTCATCCTAGAACTCCAAAACCCCACAAATGACCACTGCCACACCCACCACTAATACCCCCATCTACGTGGAGACTATGACACACTCCACCCAACCCATCTCAAGCACACCCGAGTCTGATGATAAAGACTTGCTCATCAGAAACCTGGCCAAAGAACTTAAGAAATTGACTAGCTGAATTCAAGGCGTTGAAGGAAGTAAGGGAATTGAAGGGCTGAACTACAAAGATCTTTGTATACAGACCGATGTCGAACTGCCCGAGGGGTACAAACCGTCCTAAGTTCGAGATGTTGATGGTACAGGGGATCCAAGGGTCCATTTGAGAACGTACTATGACAAGCTGGTTGGAGTAGGAAAAGATGAGAAAATCCGCATGAAGCTTTTCATGAGGAGCTTGAAAGGAGNCCAAGCCTAAAATGCCTAACCCTCCCACTATCAATCCCCTCCTGTACGCCAAAACATCCCTAGACCTCGACCAAATTTTGACCGAAGGCCTCTGAAACAATATACAGCTATTGCTGAACCTATTGACCAGTTGTATGAAAGACTCAAAGCTGCTAGTTATGTCACCCCTATCCCTACTGCAACTCCTGAGAACCCTTCTCAGTGGGTTAATCCAAACAAATCTTATGCATACCATTCCGGTATGAAAGGACACACCATTGACGAATGTCGTTCTCTGAAAGACAAGATCCAGACTTTAATTGATAATAAGATTATTATGGCAAATGAACCTGCTCCAAATATCCGCAATAATCCTCTGTCGGACAACAAGGGTGGAGGCGTTCACGTGATCAAAATAGAGGATGATTGGGATCCCGAGGGATCGATCGGTTTGATCATAGAAGGTGACGACCCAAAGAAACCAATAGTCACTCTTAATCCGATCGTGGTCCAGATTTAGCCCTCTAGGGATGCCGAGGTAAATATGTCTGTGCCACTTGAGCTTGAAGCAACGTCCTCTGCAAAGACACCAGCGCCAATTGAGGTCGAATTCGTGTCTCCAGTGAATGCACCTACACCATTCGAAGTTGCAGTTTTACCGCCCAAGGTACATGCTCCGTTCGGAGTAAAGATAGCCACGCCAGTCCCAGTGGTGATGTCGACCATGATGCCATTCTATACAAAGGTTATCCCATGGGACTATACAGCTGAAGCAAGAGGAAAAGGCAAGGTTAGGTTCCGAGAGGCTATTGCGGCATAGGGTATGACAAGAACTGGTAAAGTTTATACCCCAGAACATCTGGCTGAGTCGAGCAGGCAGGCCTCTAACCGGCCGCCCATCATCGGGACCGGGCCGGATGATCTCTGGAGAAAGATACAGGCCAAGGAATACTCGATCATCGACCAGCTGAACAAAACACCGGCACAAATTTCCATCCTTGCTTCGCTACAAAATTCTGAGGCACACAAGAATGCCCTGTTGAGGGTGTTGAGTGAAGCATATGTGCCAAGCAACATCACCGGTGGAGAAATGGCTAACATGGTAGGACAGGTATTGGAAAGTCACAAGATCACTTTTCATGAAGATGGGCTGCCACCTGAAGGGTTGGGTCACAACAAGGCATTGCACATCACCGTGCAATGCGAAGACTATTTTATCACATGAATCCTGATCGATGGAGGGTCCAGCCTCAACATTTGTCCGCTGGGTAACACTCAGGATGTTGGGTAAGGGACTGCACGAGATGAAGGAAAGAGCCATCAATGTGAAAGCTTTCGACGGCTCCCAAAGGTCCACCATTGGGGAGAGTTAGTCTGTGTTTGCAAATGGGGACTACTTGGTTCGATGTTGATTTTCAAGTGATAGACGTGCCGGCATCTTACAATCTGGCTGTTGGGACGACCATGGATTCATGTTGCTGGGGTTGTAGAGTCAACACTACATCAAGCGGTAAAGTTTGAGTGGAATCACCAGGAGGTGATCATTCACGGCAACGGTAGCAATCCTATATACAGTCGCCAGACCATTCCGGCAATCAGGCAAAAGAAAGTTAGGTGGGGAGACCTATCACCACATCCAACGAGTCAACGGCGCCTTTGGAGGATCCAACTCCGGGTCCTTCTAAGGAACCCCAGGCCAGTATTGACCCTGCTCCCTCTCCTCATTTAGATGTTGAGCCTCTAAGTGCGATTCTGCCTGAGATAAGCCCTGTATGATCAAAAGGAGGATAGTGAAGAAGATTCGGATGACTTACCAATTGCTAGTCTGCCTAGGCGTAGAGTAACTGTTGATGAAGAGACAACTCCTAAGCGACCCACAACAAGGTTGCAAAAGAAGGAGGCTCTTGAGTCCC
>NW_017688611.1:0-3826 GCF_001879085.1 Nicotiana attenuata
CAGTCCTTTACCCAGCTTCTTGAGTGTTATCAATAGACATATATTAAGGCTGGATCCCCCATCAATCAGGATCCTAGTGATGAAGTAGTCTTCACATTACACGGTGATATGCAATGCTTTGTTATGACCCAGCCCTTCAGGAGGCAGCTCGTCCTCATAGAAAGTGATTTTGTGGCTTTCTAACACTTGTCCCACCATATTGGCCATTTCTCCGCCAGTGATGTTACTCGGCACGTATGCCTCACTCAGCACCTTCAACAGAGCATTTTTGTGTGTCTTGGAGTTCTGCAACAAATAAAGGATAGATATCTGCGCTGGTGTTTTGTTTAGCTGGTCAATGACTGAATACTTGGCCTATATCTTCCTCCAAAGGTCATCTGGGTCAGTTTCAATGATGAGTGGCCGGTTGGAAGCTTGCTTACTTGACTCAGCTAAGTGCTCCGGGGTATAGACTCTTCCAGTCCTTGTCATACCCTGTGCTGCAATAGTCTCTTCGAACCTGACTTTGCCTTTCCTCCTAGCCTCGGCCGTATAATCCCAAGGGATAGCTTTTGTATGGAATGACGGCATGGTGGTCATCGCCACTGGAATTGGTGCGGCTACCTTTACTTCAAATGGGACATGTTCCTTGGGTGGTAAATTGTAACCTCAAACGGTGCCGGTGCTTTGGCTGATGGTGCTGCCTCAAACTCAAGCGGGATAGACACGTCTACCTCAGTGACCTCGGATGGTTGAATCTGGACCATGATGGGGTTAAGAGTAACTGCTGGCTTCTTTGGATCATCGCCTTCTGCGATCAACCCTATGGATCCCTCGGGATCCCAATCATCCTCCATTTCAATCATGTGAACGCCTCCACCCTTATGGTCTGGCAGGGGGTTATTGCGGACATTTATAGCGGGTTCCTTTGCCACAATGATTTTGTTGTCAATTAAAGCCTAGATCTTGTCCTTCAAAGAACGACATTCGTCGATGGTGTGTCCCTTCATGCCGGAATGGTATGCACAGGATTTGTTTGGGTTAACCCACTGAGAAGGGTTCTCAAGGGTTGAAGCAGGGATGAGGGTGACATAACCGGCGGTTTTGAGTCTCTCATATAGCTGATCAATGGGTTCGGCAATGGCTGTGTATTGTTTTGGGGGCCTCCGATCAAAGTTAGGTCGGGGCCTAGGAAAGTTTTGGCGTGTGGGGGGTGATTGGTAATGAGATGGTTGGGCATTGTAGGCTTGGTATACCTGTGCGGGTTGGGAATATCTGGGCGAGGTAGGCTGATATGTGGGGGGTGGAGGTGATTGATAAGTGGATGGTGGAGTTTGGTAAGAGGGTGAGGGTGCTTGGTAGTTCGGTGCGGGCTGATATGTGAGTGGAGGCATTGGGTAGGTTTGGTATTTGATTGGAGATTTGGTTCTTTATGCAACCATCACGGCTCCTACGTCCCTTTTCTTGGACACACCCCCGGACTGTAAGGCCTTATTTGTAGCTTGTAAGGCCTCGAAGTTTGTAACCATACCGCTTTTGATGCCCTCTTCGATCCTTTCACCCAGCTTGATAATGTCAGAAAATTTGTGGCTCTCAATAATCATCAGCCTTTCATAAAGCTGTGGGTCTTGAGCCTGGACAAAGAATTTGTTCATTTGTTCCTCCTCTAAGGCAAGTCTGACCTTAGCAGCTTCGGACCTCCAGCGAGTAGCATACTCGCAAAATGTTTCTGTGGGCTTCTTCTTTAGATTCTGAATATAGAACACATCTGGCGCATTCTTCGCGTTGAACTTGAACCTGTCCATAAATTCGGACGCCATGCCTACCCAGTTCGACCACTTTTTCGGATCTTGGCTAATGTACCAAGAAAAAGCATCTCCTTTCAAGCTCCTCATGAAGAGCTTCATGCGGATTCTCTCGTCTTTCCCTACTCCAACCAGCTTGTCACAGTACGTTCTCAAATGGACCCTTGGATCTCCTGTACCATCAAACATTTCGAACTTCGGAGGTTTGTACCCCTCTGGCAGTTCCACATCGGGCTGTATGCAAAGATCTTCATAGTTCAGCCCCTCAATTCCCTTGCTTCCTTCAACGCCTTAAATCCAGCTAGTCAATTTCTTAAGTTCTTCAGCCAGGTTCCTGATAAGCAAGTCTTTATCATCAGACTCGGGTGTGCCTAAGATCGGTTAGGTGGAGTGTGGCATAGTCTCCACATAGATGGGGGTATTATGGTGGGTGTGGAAGTGGTCATTTGTGGAGTTTTGGAGTTCTGGGATGAGTAACGGTGTGTTGTTTGAGGTATGGCAGGTGTTGCAATGGTGGTGAGGACTGGGTTGGTTCTGTTGCTTTGGGATATTTTGTGGAGGTGTAGGGTTCTGAGCATTTGGGAAATTGATATCTGGAGTGTTGAGGGAAAATGACAGATTTGCCAGATTCCGGACCTGATCAAGTTCTTCTTGGAATTTCAGCAGCTTTTGTTCAAGTTGGGATGCACTTTCCTTAGGAACCTGAGTACCATGACCATGAGTGGCCTCTACCCGTTCAGTTGAATTTTCCTTTCTGACATTGTTCAAATCTTCCATCTTCCCTTTGTTCTTGTTTTTGACAGGACTAAGAGGAGGAGTGGGTGGAGGGCCCCTGGATCTCGTGGAATAGGATGATGTTGCCAGAGTGCACGAACTAACCTTCGGGGAAGGGAATAATAAAACAAAAAGTAAAAACAAAAAGGTAACAAGTTAGTAAGGTTTAAACACATAAAGCGAGAATGTAAATCGCGTCCTAATTTGGGGACCTCTTTGTGCCCGAGGTAGGCCTAGCGACAAATTAATTTGGAGAGCTCAGAATGCTAAATGCCTCATTTTATTGATAGAAAATAAGACGAATCCCAAATCGACACTAAACAACAGGAAATAAAAGTCACTAATGGCCATTAGCCTTATTACATTTTATAAAGCGAAAGGATAAACTCCTATCTACTTGGTCCTTGAAGGACCTTCCCCGATTCGGCATCCTTGGCTCTGTCGAACAGCTTCCCCAGCTCGCAAAGTCCCAGCAATAGGTAAGCCCTGGTTAGATGTCCGCCTTCATTTCCTTCAGCATTCTGACAGTCTTCGACCCTTTTGAAAAACTTTCTTTCCAACTCCACTATGCCTTGCTCCAAGTATCCTAGTCGTTTGTTGGCACTGACCTTCCACTCCTCAATTAACTTCTGATTGGCTTCTTGTATCTCACGGTGCTCGCTTTCGCACTCCCGATCCTCTTGTGCAGTTGGTTGTATTTGACCTATCCTTCGGCCTTTTCATCTATTATCCTGTGACCTCGAACAAACCCAGGCTAGCCCAGACCATCATGATTATCCTCCAACCATCCTGAATAGTAGGGAGCACAACCAGCATGGTATCTATCTGCCTCGATGGTATCCCTCCCCATGACGATCTAGCAGTGCCACATATGTTGAGCTTGGCACTTGTAAGGGCTATCATCATCCTGGAAGTCAGCCCGGAAGTGAATCATCTTGTCGACCCTGGGTACAACCTGCTTCCTACCAGCTTGCCTTATAACCCGGAGAGAGACGTAATGGTATGTTCCTCCCAGACCGATCAATATCAGGAAAGGTGCATCTCTGGATCGGGCGATGAACTCCTCGGTCGGAAACCACTCCAACATCCATTGTACTTGGTCCTTAGTCAGATTCTCGAAGAGCTCGACCCATTCTCTAGCATTCTCCGGTTGGGCGAACATATTGGGCATGTAATTCATTCGCTTCGGATGGTGGAAAGCAATATGATCATCCCAGTCCCTTCGCTGAATCTCTTGTCGGTATTCACCCTTTTGGAGATCGCTCCAT
>NW_017688611.1:5458-5943 GCF_001879085.1 Nicotiana attenuata
CTGATTTAAAACCCTATGGACATGATATCTAACATTGAATATGAATAGAAACGAACCAGATTTTTCTTTACTTATTTTGGGAATCCCTATAGGCATGATTCTAGGAAGGGTTACTGATTTTAATGATATCTGATTTTAACCATTTAAATCCTAATAACATGGTATCTAACATGCAGAATTAAACATGCATAATCTAAAACAACAGATCCTATAGACATGATTTCTATTGTGGCCATTTTTAGTTCCTATAGGCATGATTTCTAAATTGCAGAATTAAACATGTAGAATCTTAAGTCCTATAGGCATGATTTCTACCCTCAAGCATGCATAATTCCCAACCCTTTTCACTAGCCAACCCCAGTGTTTATTACAGAAATTATTACAGACCCAGTAATGAATTACATCAAGAAAGTACTAAAGTAAACGTTAACCAACCAGGAAGGAACGTCCGTAGTACTTTCCGTACCGTACCTTTCCCTTCCTTC
>NW_017688612.1:0-568 GCF_001879085.1 Nicotiana attenuata
GTTCTTTTTACTGTGTTCTATATGCTCCATTGCTTGTATGTTTTTTCTACCTATGTTTTCCATACTATGTTCTCGTATTTTCTTCTACTATGTTCTGCTATGTTTTTCCTACTATATTCTTTCTACTGTGTTCTTAAGGTTTTGCTATTTTCTTCTACTGAACCTTGTTTGAATTTCTCCTGAAAGATCCTCTTAAGCATGCTTCTTCTACTGTTCTTATCAGTATTTGCCATTATGTTCTTTGAATCCTTCTACTGTGATTGCACGTTACTTTGCTATCACGTTTTCTCATGAGTTCTGTTGCTGAAGAAGCCTGTTCCTTTTCTGAAACTTCTAAACATGATTTCGATTCAATTGCCTGCCCTCTCATCTCTGCTTTATGGTTTGCTTGAACTAGGGTTTTATTTCGAAACCCCTAATTCTTTCAGATTGACTTCGAGTCTTTGAACTGAGTTTGGACTTCTTCGTTTTCATATGACTCTGACCTTTTGCTAAACTCTTCTATACTGGATTTTCTACTGATTTTACAATGACACTACAGTCTTCTTTCATGCTTAACGTGTTTGTA
>NW_017688612.1:5276-5943 GCF_001879085.1 Nicotiana attenuata
TGTGCTCTCTTTGAGTTTTCAAACGATTTCCCTAACTTTTCTTTCGAAAATTACTTTTTAAAATCTTTCTTTCTGATCTAAGGTTTTATGAAAAAATGTTTAAGTGTTTCTCTGACTCTCTTTCCCCTTTCTTTTGTGTATTTGCCTCTATTGTGCTCCTGTGTTTTATCTACCACGTTCTTGTATGTGTTCTGTTCTTGTATGCTCTTCTATTGAGTTTTTTATACTCCGTTCTTGTATGTTCTTTTTTACTGTGTTCTATATGCTCCATGCTTGTATGTTTTTTCTACCATGTTTTCCATACTATGTTCTCGTATTTTTCTTCTACTATGTTCTGCTATGTTTTTCCTACTATATTCTTTCTACTGTGTTCTTAAGGTTTTGCTATTTTTCTTCTACTGAACCTTGTTTGAATTTCTCCTGAAAGATCCTCTTAAGCATGCTTCTTCTACTGTTCTTATCAGTATTTGCCATTATGTTCTTTGAATCCTTCTACTGTGATTGCACGTTACTTTGCTATCACGTTTTCTCATGAGTTCTGTTGCTGAAGAAGCCTGTTCCTTTTCTGAAACTTCTAAACATGATTTCGATTCAATTGCCTGCCCTCTCATCTCTGCTTTATGGTTTGCTTGAACTTAGGGTTTTACTTCGTAAACCCCTATTCTTC
>NW_017688613.1:0-1906 GCF_001879085.1 Nicotiana attenuata
AGAGTTATATACAATTGACCACACCCATCTCAATTATGCCCTATGGGAGCTGACAAATATAATTTAAGAGAATGATGTAATATGAGGATTAAGCTGGGAGTAGTGTAACCAAGATTGTTATCATTATCTAACATTTCCTAAGGGTACGGTAGTGCATATGTGGTAATAGATCTCCTTGTGAGACTCCCAGATGATGAACTCTAGAATAGTGCAATCAGATATGAATACT
Source organism: Nicotiana attenuata (assembly GCF_001879085.1). NCBI lineage: Eukaryota > Viridiplantae > Streptophyta > Magnoliopsida > Solanales > Solanaceae > Nicotiana > Nicotiana attenuata. The sequence continues at coordinate 230 of NW_017688613.1, forward strand.
AGAATAATCAGAAATTTCAGAAGATAGGCAGTGGAATCCAAAAAGGGATAAATAATTACCTTAGTATGACTCCCGCCCCTATAGAGAGAGAAAGGGGGGGGGGGAGGGAGAGAGAGAGAGAGAGAGAGAGAGAGAGAGAGAGAGAGAGAGAGAGAGAGAGAGAGAGAGAGAGAGAGAGAAGAGAGCATGGGGGAGAGAGAATACAGACGAGAAATAACTGAATCCTAATATAAAGGGATACTCATTTAATACCTAAAGTGTATATAACTGGTAAATTTGTATATAGGAGGTAATTAAATTGAATCTTGAGTAGGGAGGATAATAAAGTTTCCAATAGTGTATAGTCACCAATCCACACAAAATTATTGCTGTTCAATGTTTTTCTACTCGAGTGGTAGAGTTTATGCTATAATTACTCTATATGGTTTTTAAATTGTTCATCAAAGTCTACCAAATTGACATGATTTTACTCTTTAGGAATTTTTTCCCACGGAACTGGTAGAACTTATGCTACATTTACTCTACCTATATGTTAAGTTGTTCATTGAAGTCTACCTTATTGACATAATTTTTTTGTATTATTAACAAAATGTTCTTCGAATTTGCAACTTTAATTTTTATCAAACCACCCCAAATCAGCTCCAAATGATCTTAAATTTGAAATAAAAGCTTCCAAATACCAACATAAACAATTCCTGTTCACCAATTTAGTCAAATAATACCAAATCAAAAAGAATTACTTTGTCTTTTTAATACTTTCTAAGATTCAACAATGGAGTTTTGAGCTTTTAACAGCAAATCGCTAAGTCGGTGCTTGAACTAAAAATTTAAGCATAAATTATCAACATTCAAACGATTAACAATAATCGATCATTAGTCTTCTACTTTTCAACACCAAAACAACTTTTTACGCTTTAAATATTGAAGAACTATGTTGTTCAAATAAAAAATGGGAAAATTTTGCTAAAATCATAAAAATAGACAATCCGCCAAGACTAGTTCCGTTAAGGGACATGCCGTGCAGGTTTTTGCTTAATTTTAATACACGGGCCTATAATATAAAGAAGGGGTTTTGGCATGGTATAACAACATACCCATATAATTGGCAGACACTAGTTATAGATATTGGCATCAAATAGCCAATATATGTATATCACAATAATAAAATGTATATCAAAACTTTTTTTTTTCTTCTTTGTCTATATTAACATGTATATTAAAATTTTATTTTCATTCTTTGTATATAAATAATATTATTCTTTGTATATCAATAATATAAAATTATATATATATATATATATATATATAGTTATTGCTGCCTTTATATCAATGTATATCACAATAAAAATATTATATTATTTGTATATCACAGTGTATAGCACATCGGACATGTGTATACTAAAATAGGTATCATAAGTTTATTTTTCTTCTTTGTGTATATCAAAAATTAATTCTTTGTATACCAAAATATTATTTACTCCCACAATTATATTTATTATTTTTATATTTTAGAACTGTCACGACCCGGATTTCCCACCATCGGGGGTCGTGATGGCGCCTACTATCGGAGCTAGGCAAGCCAAGCCTTTTAAATATTCCCTGATTCCACCTCAACAAGAACAATATAAATATAACGAGTCATTTAAATTAAAGCGGAAGTCTTTAAAACTCAGATAA
>NW_017688613.1:5360-5943 GCF_001879085.1 Nicotiana attenuata
CTAACTTAGGGACCGTACGGTCCGTAAAGTACCCCAAATACCTATAACGAACGTAGTAGTAAGTAAACTGGCCGTGAATGCACTAACTCAATTATATCCAAACTGAAACCCATTTTGATTATTAAGCACAAAGTTGCCGAGGCGAATGGTTCAATCCCATAAGAATAGTGGTACTCAGTACTGTCGAGGCGAGCGACCCAATCCCATAAGAATAGTGTTACCATCATACTGTCGAGGCGAACAGCCCGATCACATAAGAATAGTGTTATCATACTGCCGAGGCGAAAGACCCGATCCCATAAGAGTGGTGTTATCATACTGCCGAGGCGAACGACCCAATCCTATAAGAGTAGAGAAGTTTATCTGCTCGCGGAAGTACCTGAGAGACGAGAAGACATGGGTTCTTCCTAGTTTATTAAGTATTCCCTAATTTTCTGAAATAAGAAGGCTAAGTCGATAATTACAAATTTAAATCCCTAGTCTGAGCTCTATTAATCAAGATAAGTAATACGCATGATAAATACAACAGTATAATTAAAAGCATGATGTGAATCTAAGTCTACCGGACATATCATGGAATATA
>NW_017688614.1:0-1671 GCF_001879085.1 Nicotiana attenuata
TTAAACAAGGGGACCTCCATTATTGAAAACCCCCTTAGCTCAAGTCTGCTACCTAACTTGAAAGGCCCGATGCCTGAACCTTATTATTTTAAACACCTGCTCAGTCCGAAAAATAAACGAAGCCACCCCAGTCCACAAATGAGCAAGAACCTGGCCTAGGAGCTGAATCTCGAGCCGAATTTTGAGGGCCTTAGCTTAGCAGATGTAACTGATTAGTCAGATCTCTGAACCTCTTCCCCCTTTTGCAAGGCAAGAATAGCATGCCTTTATAAGCAAGCCATTAGGGTAGCCCTGCACATTTATTTTTTACCCCCTTAGGTCCTTTTTAATTTAGCTTTTTGCTTAAAAGTCCCTAAAATCTTGGCTTGTCACTCAAGTCATACTACCCAAAAACTAGAAATTGACATTCAAACCCCACGCTAGAAGCTTCTAGGGGCTTCTATTTCAGTTACTACAAGATTCCCTAACTTAAACTACCTAATATACCCTCAAGACCCCCTGAAAATTACCTAAGTCTACCAACCAGGAGTCCGGACCAAATGACCCAATTCAATGGGTCTGAATAGACCCAAATGAATTCATTACTGGGCCTAATGATCATACCACAATCAAAATGGTGTTCAATCGACCCAAAGAACAAGAACCAGGGACTCCTTATCATCACAAACTCAACTCAACCTTTAATGCTGAGTGATTCACAGGGACGACCCAAATAAACCAGAAGACAAACAAAAATAAAAATAAAAATAAAATAAACTAAATAACAGATGTAAATCAACCTTGCATAAACAGGCACATGTAAAATTAAACCAAGAGAAAAAGAAGAAGCAGGTATAGAAGAAATAATAATGAAGGAAGAGAAAACTTACTATAATCGGACCAAAAAAAGGGAGGCTCGAATCTTTAAATCTTCGGATTCTTGGTCTAAACTGATATTAATCGTATGTTCCCATAGGGAACGAACGAACAAAATCAATTTGCACCAAGAATATCCACAGAATCTTGATTTTTTAGAAAAATTAGGGTTTGGGCTCGGATTTGGTATTCGGAAGATTTGGCTAAGGTTTGAGGGAAAAAGGGTTGGTATTTGGAATAGGAGGAGGCTGGGGGATTTAGGGTGTAAATTTTGGGATTTTTGGGTGAGTTAGGATTTTGACCGCCTCTCTTCGATTCCAGATTCGAGAGGTTTGGCGAGGATTCGAGGAAAATTAGTTGGATATTTGGAAAGAGGAGGTGAAGGGGAGTCTAAGGTGTAAAAATGGGGTTGATTGGACAATCGCCGCCGGCGGAGACGATTTCCGGCCGGCGGCAGACGGCGGAGAACGGAGGCGGAGTGGTGGTGTATATAGGGGTGTGAGAGAGATGACCGGATAGGGGGGTGGGGTGGGGTTTGGACATATATATATCAAGATTAAACCACTTCCCAACCGTTGGATCAAAGATCCTCGACGGCCAGGATTAATTTTAACAAAAACGACGTCGTTTTGTTACAAAAGGAATTGGACCGGGTTAGGATGCGGGTTTGGGCTGGGTACAGGGGTGGTTTGGACGGATTTTGGGGCTTTGATTTGGGCTAGGGGTGAATTTAGCCCAAATTTGGATCTTCTATTAAGGACTCAATTTCCTTTTGATTTTGCTTTTGTATTATTTATTTATTTATTTATTTATATT
>NW_017688614.1:2226-5943 GCF_001879085.1 Nicotiana attenuata
TAGGATGAAATTTTGTAAAATGATGAAATAGATTGAAAGAAATGAGTTAAGAATCATTTACCTATGATTTGGGGAAGAACTAGTCTTTGGATAATCGCCACTTGAAGATTAGGTTTTGAAAAATGGGAGAATGAATGAAAAATCCCATCTAAGTTATGTCTTGAACAGCTGCAGATGTCGCATTTGCGACCCGAGCTTCGCAAATGTGAAGCTCGCAATTGCGAAGGGGCTATTGCAATTGCGAAGCCTTCACAATTCCTGCTGCCTTTGTAAATGCGAGGAAAGTGTCGCAATTGCGACCACTGACCTCGCAAATGCGAATAAAAGGTCGCATTTGCGATCCATACCCCTCCCAGACTCCCTTCGCATTTGCGAACTCTGCTGGCCCAGCCTTCTAGTCGCATTTGTGATGAAAGGCTCGCAAAAGCGGACACTGCAGGGCTTGCAATTGCGATGCCTGATCTCGCAATTGCAAGATCAGGGGCCTGCAACAGCTGAAGCATACCAACAATATTTTTCTAAGTCCAAAATCATTTAGTAGCCTATCCAAAACTCACCCGAGCCCTTGGGGCTCCAAACCAAACATGCACACAAGTCTTAAAACATCATACGAACTTGCTCATGCGATCAAATCGCCAAAATAATACCTAGAACCATGGATTCAACACCAAAACACATGGAATTCTCAAGATAGTTTCGAACTTTCTATTTTCTCAACCAAAGGTCCGAATCACATCAAATCACTTTCGTTTTTCACCAAATTTCACAAATAAGGTTTAAATATCATAACGGACCTGTACCGGGCTCCGGAAAAAATACGGGTCCGGAACATAAAATGAGGGTTCAAGGCCTCGGAACACGGAATCGGATTCTAAAACAGAAGATGACATTTTGGGTCATCACCTAAACGAATATTCCAAATGAATCCCAATCACAACTTTCCAAGCCAACAATAGTTCAATAGACCCACAAGAACCTTATTATTCAAGTATTTCAACAAAACTCATGAATGATCTACAACAAGAGTATAGAATCTAGTATATCAAGAATATCGGCCGTAGCAATGTATTAATGATTAAGCATATTGATGACCGAATTAGACACATCAATATTTTTTCAGAATTCTGTCAAATTTAATCAAGTTATAATAAACTAAGTCTTGGTTTCTAAAATTTAATTCTATATTCTTAGAATCTATGGGTCAAGTAAGACATGAAACAAGAAGGTCACATAATTCTACAAGGCACAGTTCGTAGCATAATCTACCCCGAGCATGATTAACCCTGGCACATGCATATATGCTTGTCACCTCATATATATATCATCTCCGCATGTAGAAAATAATGTCAAATAGTAGAAAAAATTCCCTCAACAAAGTTAGGAAAGAAAATTACCTCATTCGGCTAACTCAATACGCAATTTAGCTTTTTCCTTTACAAATTCACCTCCGCTCGGCTCAATCTTGCCAAAGATGACTTAAATACATCACACAATGAAAGAGAAAACAACTTCAATTAATAAAGCTTTGATCTTTATACAATTTTTAAAAAGTCAACCCCTGGGACCGCCCGATCAAAACCCGGGTCCAAGGGTAGGTCTTGACTACCAATAGCCCCACAAGTCCATATACGTGATTAGTTTTCTGAGTCCTATTCGACTCTCAAATCCCAAATTTTTATTTTTCAAAACTTTGACAAAATCCCTAAATTCTCATGAATTTGATGTTAAATCTTATGTATAATCATGAAATATAACTGAGAATTGATTAGAGGTACTTACCCAATGGTTTGGTATGAAAATCCCTTCACAAAAACGCCTCCCATCGAAGCTAGGGTTCAAAATATGACGAAATGAAGCTAAGAGCCCGTTTGGATGAGCTTGTTTTAAGTGACTTTTAAGCCAAAATAGCTTTTAAGCCATAAGTTAGGAATTCTAGCTTTTGGCTTTTGGCTTGTTTTTGTCATTTTAGCTTAAAAACCAGTGCCTAAAAATACTTTTTTACTTTATCCAAACACTACAAAATGGCTTAAAAGCTATTTTGACTTAAAAGCACTTAAAACAAGCCAATCCAAATGGGCTCTAAGTCTCGGAATTCTCAGCTATATGCAGGCTGCAAATGTCGCATTTGCGACCAAAAGTTTGCAATTGCCATCATATGTTCGCAATGCGGAGTTCGCAATTGTGACCAGGGTTCGCAATTGCGACCAGATGTTCGCAAATGCAGAGTTCGCAATTGCAACAAAAAGTTCGCAATTGCGAAGTACCAGCACCAGCAAACCCAAACTTCACCGAAATGATTCGAAACCACTATGATACTCATCTGGAACCTCCCGAACACAAAGCATATATGCATTTCAATCATAAAACACGCTACAGATCTGCTCACACCCTCAAAACAGCGAAAAGAGGTCGTCTTGACCCGATATTGACCATGGTCAAACTCCAAATTACTTAACTAGTCTCTCAACCAATGGTCCGAAATATACCCGAGCCCCTCGGGAACCCGTCAAATCATACCAACAAGTTTCAAAATATAACACAGACCTACTCAAGGTGTCAAATCTCACATAGCAACATTGAAACGACGAATCACGCCTCAAATCAAAATCGATGAACTTTGAACTTTCAACTTCCATAACTCGCGCCGAAACATATCAAATCAACCCGGAATGAACTCGAATTTTGCATACAAGTCCCAAATGACATATCGAAGCTATTCCAATTTTCGGAACTACAATCCGAATCCGATATTCTCAAAGTCAACTTCCGGTCAAACTTATGAACTTTTCAAACCTTTAAATTTCTAATTTCGCCAGTTAGTGCCGAATCCTTCTAGAAACATCCAAATGCAAATCTAGGCATACGCCCGAGTCCAAAATCACCATCCGGACCTAACGGAACCATCAAAACTCCAATCCGAGGTCAAATGCTAAAAAGTCAAACTTGGTCAACTCTTCCAACTTAAAGCTTAAATGTTGAAGTTCATTCTTCCAAATCGATTCCGAATAACTGAAAATCCAGAGCCGACGATTCGCACAAATCATAATACATCATGTGGGGATACTCATGCCCTCAAACTACCGAGAAAGGTGCAAATACTCGAAACGACCAGTCGGGTCGTTACCGTTCGACTATATTTTTTAGCAAAATATATTGTATAAAAGTCTCATTACCCACAATATTTGAGATTTTCTTGTTTATGTTTCCTTATGCAATTATTTGCGTGACATTCATTGATATTATTGTTGAGTGTCAATGTAGACTTTGGCTTGGTAACGTCCAATATTGACACCTACTTTCTCTTTTGACCTTGTATTACTAGGATCTTGGCAATATTTTTTGTCATATGCGAACCAAGAAGATAAGTAGCATCACCAGATATGTTAGACAATAATTGCATGTTAAGGCAATATAATCAAATTTGAAGGTCCTGGAGAAATAGTTACATACCATAAATAGTTGAGTATGATAAATAAGTGCCATTCTTTTTTAGAACTCGCCATATTGTATCAACAAGCTTGATTTTTTAACTGCAACAAAATTTATAGTTTTTATATTGTAATATATAATTTTATTTCAAATGAAAAACTAGTTTGAGTTTGCGTATAATATTAAATGGATCATCTCAAATTCAACAAAAAAGTACTTTTGACTTAAAACTCACTATTTAAGTCTTATTATTGTAAGAAAATGTAGAATTTGATGTTTTAATTTACA
>NW_017688615.1:0-729 GCF_001879085.1 Nicotiana attenuata
ACATAATGGCAAAGATCCCCTAGGAAGTTTGATCCCAGAAGTGATGAGGGAGTATCTTGGGATATTCTTCACATAGCAAAGCATCAAAGTGTTTAATAAAGAACTCTATGTGTTGAAGAGAGTGTGCATGTTGTGTTTGATGAATCTAACACTCTTTCTGAGAGACAGGAACATAAAGATGAAGCCATTGGACTGGTGAGACAATTGACTGAAGCCACAGCACAAGTCAAAGTGGCATCAAAGGAAGGAGCAGGTGATGGAACATGTCCTCTCACCCAGGGCAACCTGACAAGGGGAACCAATCTGAAGGAACCTGTACCTAAACCTGTTCCTCTGCAGCATAACTATGAAGGAGAAACTAGCAGGAACTAGATGGTGGGGAAATCTTACAAGTACCTGAGTTCTCACCCCATTGAGAACATCATCAATGATCCAACATCTGGGGTCAAGACAAGATTACAACTGAAGAACCTGTATGCATTTGATGCTTTTCTATCCCTCATTGAACCTAAAAATGTAAGTGAAGCTCTACAAGATGCAGATTGGGTCAATGCTATGCAAGATGAGCTCAATAAGTTTGAAAGAAGCCAAGTCTGGCACTTAGTTCCAAAACCAAAAGACAGGTCAGTCATTGGGACAAAATGGGTCTTCAGGAACAAACTAGATGAAGATGGAACAGTTACAAGAAATAAGGCAAGGTTGGTGGTTCAAGGCTATAGTCAAGAGGAA
>NW_017688615.1:5202-5942 GCF_001879085.1 Nicotiana attenuata
GAAACAATTAGGAAATCAACTTGCATCCATTAGGTCTGATCATGGAACTGAATTTGAAAATGCAAAGTTTGCTAATTTTTGTGATGAAAATGGAATAGATCATAATTTTTCTGCCCCTAGGACTCCTCAGCAAAATGGGGTAGTTGAAAGGAAGAACAGGACCCTTGAGGATATGGCAAGGACCATGCTACTTTCCAGTAAACTACCTCATAGCTTCTGGGCAGAGGCTATAAACACTGCTTGTTATATAATAAATAGATGCATAACTAGACCTCTTGTAGAGAAAACTCCCTATGAGTTACTTAAAGGGAGAAAACCAAACATATCCCATCTTAGGGCTTTTGGGTGTAAGTGCTATGTGCACAATAATGGCAAAGACTCTCTAGGTAAGTTTGATCCCAGAAGTGATGAGGGAGTATTCTTGTGATATTCTTCACATAGCAAAGCATACAAAGTGTTTAATAAAAGAACTCTATGTGTTGAAGAGAGTGTGCATGTTGTGTTTGATGAATCTAACACTCTTTCTGAGAGACAGGAACATAAAGATGAAGCCATTGGACTGGTGAGACAATTGACTGAAGCCACAGCACAAGTCAAAGTGGCATCAAAGGAAGGAGCAGGTGATGGAACATGTCCTCTCACCCAGGGCAACCTGACAGGGGGAACCAATCTGAAGGAACTTGTACCTGAACCTGTTCCTCTGCAACATAACTATGAAGGAGAAACTAGCAGGAACCAGA
>NW_017688616.1:0-2097 GCF_001879085.1 Nicotiana attenuata
CTAATATCGTAAACTAACTATCCTACGTGGGACTATTAAACTGTGGACTGTCAAATTATGATTTTTATTGTTTTGAGTTCTCATGCCTCAAAATTCAAACACTAGGGAGTATTACTTTATACTTTGAAGATTAGTCAATTTTGACCTAACATTATAAGAAGGGATACAAACAATTTGATTACCTTGGGAGATAGAATTCCTAACAGTATTCCGACATTATTTACCATCTCAACTCAGTTAGTTGTCTTGCTCATATCAAGCATAAACACTTCAAACAATGTAGAATGAGTTCTTCAAAAATACATATACAACACAAAAAGGATCGAGAACTCCATGTCAGAGTCAAGAATCCCACGATAAAAAATGAGAGTTTTACATCTAAGTCAAGAAAAATGTATGCAAATATGCCACCAGAATAAAGTTCGCTTTGAACAAACACGTGACTTATATTCGGTCCAACAACGACCATCCAAGTTAAATATATAAGCCTTTCTTAATGGCTAATTGTATTATGACTCGGATCGATTATCCCATATATATAAATAAAAATCTCAAATATTATTTCGGACATGTGTCCCTCTCTACTTGGAAGTATGTTCATATACTCCAGTTTGGATTCAAAATCCAAACAGATTAAATGTCTCTTTAGGATAAATCTGCTAAGATATATATTTATTTGGGGCCGATATTCCCTCAAACTCAATGTCTTACCGGGATCACTACTCCCGTAAATCTTAATGGGGTCAATACTCTTGTAAATCCTATCGGAATTAATACTCCCTCAGACTAAAAGTCTACTCGGATCAATCAATCCTATTTTATGCCTGAATGAAAAGGAGACGTCCTATTCATAGCGTTTAAAGTATATAAAATGTCCCTCTTTTATTTAAAAGTTAGACACCCAAAGGTGCAACTTTAAGACATCACACATGTAATGATGCATCCAAATATATATTTCAAGTCTAAAAGACTATGTATGAGTACTCAAATAATTCTCTAAAGTGCCAGGAAAAATTAATACTCGGATAAATTTTCTAAAATATCAAATGATGATATTAGACCCAAAAGGCACGAGGGACACTGTATTATTCCCGATCTAGGTTACAACCCTTCTGATGAAATAAAAGGGTTAAGCAGTCATCATCTAAAATATATACCTCCGAGTCCCGTTTGTTTTTCCTTTTCAGGAAATGGACCACATGGAAGGAATAATCAAATGCTCGAGATTTCATACTTCAAAGCTCTAACACTTGGGGGACTATATATATGAAAGGCAAAGAAGACTAGAAAAATCAGAATTCAAGTCAAGCCTAAGGTGTACCCAAAAAATCGAAAGTTAAGAGCAAAGTCACGAGCAAAAAACGTAAGCCTGATTCAAAAACCTGTGAAGAATACACTTGTGGATGTAAATTTTAAAATCTTACGAATGTTTAGGTTAAAGGCAATATTTAATCATGGGTTGCAAGATATACCCTTGTATTTTTTACAAATCTGTTGTAAAGAAAACAGTTATGAAAGAGTTGTAGATGATACTTAAATAGATGTAACGTATTATATAAGTCGAAAGATAAAATGATACAAAACTTTCCTCAAAGTCGTTCAAAGAAACATGTGTGTTCCTATTTCTTCTTTCGTATGTTTACACCATTATGAAGTTGAGACGTCTTCTTCATTAAGTGTCATTCATAAAAGGGCCCTCTTTTATAATTCGTGCTTATTTAAAAAAGTCACGAACATTGAAGCATTTTTAATGCAAAGTTAAATCACGAAGGGTGAAACAAAAACCCAAACATTAAAACGGGCAAAAAAAAAGCCGAAATTTATATATCAAACTTTACAAACATAAGGCAAACATTTGTCTTCAAACCCCGAAACAAGACAGGGTAAACCAACTGATTATTGACGAAAGGAACATAAGCGGTGGAGTTGTCATCTGAATCTCTAAGTTCTGCACTCTTTTTTCCTTCGTCCGGTTTTTATCCCTATTGGGTTTTTCGGCAAGTTTTTTAATGAGGCAGAGGCAAGGATAAAAACGATAAAATCTTCCACTTTCCGATCACATCACAGCGAGTAACTGGAAAGTGGGGGGGGGGGACT
>NW_017688616.1:5183-5942 GCF_001879085.1 Nicotiana attenuata
GAGTAAGAGAGTTTTGTTAAGCCCAGAAGATGATAAGGATCGTGGCTGGTATGCCCGTTTTGTTGCTGCTCCCACAGTTGGTTTAGTGGGTGAACAAAACGTTCCCTTCCCTGAGAAGTGGAATTTTGCACGTAAGTCTTTCATCTCTCCCGTACCTCTTTCTTTTGAGTTTACAAATTTCTTTAACGTTGTTTTTTTTCTTTAGCAACCATGGGAGTTGTGGAGAACATTCCCAATTTCGTGGTTGGGTAGATAAATTGTTGAAGATTGCTCCTATGGAGGCTAGGTCTTGGAAATTTATTTCCAATCGTCATGGTTGGAAAGTAAAGACTCACGGTATGAGTTTTTGTCTTTCTCGTATGTAAGATATTTCTCTTTATTGCCTTAACTTTCAATTTTCTCTTTATCAGGTTTCGCTATTCGAGGTGTTACTACTGAAGCAGTTGCAGCTTCTCGTTTAGGAACCCAACTTTCTTTAGAAAGTGCTCGGAATATTCTTCTGAAAAGAAAAACCGCAGACGATGATAGCTCCGACGAAGAAGAGGAGGATGGTTCCTTGGTGAAAAGGCCAAGAGTTCGGAGACGTATCGTCTCTGATGAAGCTGAAGTTTCACATCATCTTTCTCCAACCGGGGCTGTTAATCTCGTCTCTGACGATGATGTTGCTACCCTTCCTGATACTCATGAATCGATTAACCAGCTTTTCGTTAGTGGTTTGAGAGTGGCGAGTTAGGACCCGTTTTTTGATGAACCTCCCCG
>NW_017688617.1:0-662 GCF_001879085.1 Nicotiana attenuata
TTTTGGTCCGAACATTGAGTTTTGACCAAGTACCCCGGGGTCGTGTTCTGACTTTTTGGGGAAAATGTTGGGAAATCTATAATCATACATTAGAATTGGTTTATTTGGCGTTAATTTATGTTAATTGGTTAATTATGAATAGATTCGGGCGGATTAGAAGTGGAATTTAAAGGAATGGCGGTATTTGAGGTTTGAGTTTGGCGGAATCGAGGTAAGTGTTGAGGCTAACCTTAGCTTGAGGGATTAGGTGTTGTTCTCCTAATTGCTACGTGTTAGTTGTTGAGTACGACGTATAGGTGTGGTGACGAGTATCTATACGTTGATGTTTAGTCATGGCATGCAAGTGAGCCTTTTACTGTGACCGTTGTGTCTATTATTACGTACTATTCGTGCTTAAACTGATTATTCTCCATGTCGAACAAGCCTTATTATATTTTCTTGGTATTGGATAATCGTTGAGTATTGACTCACGTTGAAACTTATATTGTGAAGTTAGCTGTTGAAATGAGATTGATAATTGTTGATTCCCTTGCCGGGATGTTAGCTGGGTTTGATAATGAACCACATCAGTTGAAGGACAGTTTGGAGTTCATCTAATTGAAGCAAAATCAGTTAAGCCCGTTTTCTTTTGTTGTCTGATTCTCGTTTCATTTAGCTTTGTT
>NW_017688617.1:5324-5942 GCF_001879085.1 Nicotiana attenuata
GGCTTGTATTAGGCGGGCCCAGTTGCTATGTGTTTTCTAGCTGGGCCTATCTACCTTTGCGTTTAACTAAATCTGCTTATTTGTATCCAAAGCGTTTCGATTTATCGCTTAAGTAAAGAATTCAGGATATTAAAGATCAAAACGTATTTCTAATTTCAAAAGTTAATAACGTGATTTACAAAATAAAAGAAGCATACATTTATATCATGAAAAAAAGAGAAGCCTGGATTTTGGGCTTAGGTCCCAGGCCCAAAGGCCTAGGTCCAGATTCCTTTCGTGGGTCAATATTCAATCGGGCCTCAAATTCAGCCCCGCTTGATCCAATGATAGCCCTTTTTACCCTCACGGATTGAGGCTCTCAACCCAGCCCATTGTACCACCACAATTATGAATACTCTCATTGATAATTCATACAAAATGAAAGTCTTACTCATTACAGCACTTCATACAGAATCAAATTTTCTAAGAAAAAATCTATAAATATTATATGATATCCTATTAAGTACATAGAATACTACTCTAACCACTAATCTGCTATAACTCTCGTATCATTGATAGAACCAGTGGACACCGTCGTCTCGTTTTGACTATTGTTTACTCACTACAAACGTCGGCCTC
>NW_017688618.1:0-1059 GCF_001879085.1 Nicotiana attenuata
GTATGATCCTAAGCAAAATCCTGTGTACTTGCTATGATCCTTGAGATTTGACAGGTTCTTTCATCTATACTTAGGTTTATTCTGAACCCTAAATTTTGCTTACAACTCCTAGATCTGTACGATTTTTAAACGATTTGAGTCTGTTTCTTTGATGTTTTACACTATCCTTGTAACTCTTTACAAAATCACCGGTTTCAAAGTGTTTTACCTTATTCTCAAATTAGGGTTTTCGGAACTTCTTCTAAAACTTTGTTTAAACCGATTCTTTATGTTTAAACTTCCATCTCTTGCATATTTTGACTGATTCTACGATTTTACTCCCTTTTCAACTCGCCTATGTTGAAAACCCTAATTTCTTAGTTCTAGTCTTTGGTTTCTGAGTTTTGTTTTGATAACGTGTTCAGTTAATCCATATGTTTCTATGATTCTATGATTTTACCCTGTGATTGCTTGTTAAAGTTCCTAATTATGGTTATCCCTGCCTATTGTGTGATTTTGCCCTACTTTGTTCACCAATGTTTCTGATTCTTTGCTTCTCCTATCAGTATCATGCTTGTTCAACTAATTCAGATTATGCTCTACATGAATCCCTAATTTATATACGATTCTTGTCCTACTCTACTTCTTAGAGTTCTAGTTTTTTGCTTGCTATGTGCTTGTTCTTGTAAAGTTGTGCTAGATCAGTGCTATTTTCTACTTTTGGATCCTTGAATCTTTGTAACTGATCTTTCACTGATTTTGCATGATATCTCCACTGATTTTTAACCTTGTAGAATATTTTCTGACCTTATTCTGCGGTCAATTATGCTACTATTGATTTCTTAAGTCTTTTCCTTGATTGAAATATGCTGGACCTAGCCTCTATTACGTGTTGTGTACTTGTACTATGCTGAAAATATTTCCTTATTAGTTATGCTCAGCCTTATACAATTTTTTTCCTTATTTGTTACATGTTTATTACCACTTGAAGTTAACTCCTCAATTAAAGGGAGTACTTACCTTGATTTTGTGACTGATTGATTCTGAGTCCCCATAATTACTGATGAACTTTGATTTTTT
>NW_017688618.1:5538-5942 GCF_001879085.1 Nicotiana attenuata
AGAGATATATATATATATATATATATATATATATATATATATATATATATATATATATATATATATGATTTTACACGAAATAAACTTCGATAAACTTTTATTTGTTGAATTGAACCATGTTACATGTAAGTTACAGATATTTATTGTATTGCAAGTTGATATGCTTTTCGACTTGAGCGTCGGAGATCATGAAATTGGGTTAAAGCATCCTCCTCCATCAAAACTCTGGTGTGATAATCAAGCCGCACTCCATAATGCCTCAAATCCAGTGTATCATGGAAGAACAAAACATATTGAAGTTGACTGTCATCTTATTCGTGAGAAGATTCAGGAGAACTTGATTTCCACTGGCTACGTGAAGACAGGAGAGCAGCTAGTTGATTTGTTCACTAAAGCATTGAATG
>NW_017688619.1:0-711 GCF_001879085.1 Nicotiana attenuata
TGAAGAAGCATGAAATCGGGGGAAATGAAGTAGTAACACATGAGACGACGGGTCGGGTCGTTACATCCTCCCCAACTTAAACAAACGCTCGTCCTCGAGCGTACCCAGAAATGTACTAGAAGAAACCCAACAGCTGGATGACCTTTCCAAGCATATACCCGGGGTGGTCCCTCGCCACACTATCTCGCATTGGTCCTATAACTCAATATAGCTGAAATTTCACAATTCACCTGAACCATAAACCATAGAACCACATTGCACTTTCCGAAATCAAACACAAGATCAGAAATTCACATCTATATTCGGAATAAGCCCGAACCAACTGTAATAATCCATACCTGTAACCTCAGGTGAAATCATATGATATACCGCATAATCCAAACACTCGAAACGATAGTCTCTATTCACAGCAGTTGCCCACAATACCCAAATACCGATAGAAACCTCTTATTAGCTAAAGTCTTATTCCAACACTTTCATATACTGCCAACGATAAATAAAACACGCGATAAACCGTAACCATTACTCAGATCAACTATACATGAAGCCACTTCCCTTTTTGGCTAATACCACAACAGACTTCCGGCCAAACCTCGATATATACTTCTAGCAAGCTGAAATCACATCTGTTCGAATTCATTAATGACTCCAACGATCACCCCGAATCCAACACACCACCCCGGTGATACGACACCTCAATACAGGCCTAAG
>NW_017688619.1:5316-5942 GCF_001879085.1 Nicotiana attenuata
TCACAATACACTCGAGGCCTGAAAGCCTCCTCACATCACTCAGCATATCCTCACATATGGCCCTCGGCCTCAATCAGTCCAAAAATAATCATAAGCCCCTCGGGCATTAGTAAAGAAATAATAATGCTCAACTCAAACAGTAGTTCAAATATCAGTTAAAACTCAAGGTTGAGTAAAAATATAGCTGAGTTCATGAAACAGTGTAATGACATTGGACTGAGTTCAAATAATATTTCAAATAGTGAGGATAAACAGAGTTGATAGCTCATAGAGAGTTCAAACAGTCGGCAATAAGCCCCAAATATGGCAATAAGCCCAAGTCATAGTGAAAAACAACAAGTCATAGCGAAATACGCGGTAAAATCAACGACCGGGACGGACCAAGTCACAATCCCCAACGGTGCTCTACCCCACGCTCTCTATTCGGCGTGCAAGTCACCTCAATATAGCACTATGGGTGCAAATACGGGGGTTTTACAAACCCCGTCAGGATATCATTTACAATCACTACTCACCTCAATCCGGCAAAATCTCTAGCCCGCGACGCCTTTGCCCCTCGAATCGACCTCCACGCGCGTCGAATCTAACCAAAATCAGAGCGAGTACTATCACAATATGCCAAGGGA
>NW_017688620.1:0-5942 GCF_001879085.1 Nicotiana attenuata
TCACTTCATCTTTGCACGTAAAACTCTTCGTGTTTCCGAGCAAAGAGGGCAGCTGTGAGCACGTGATTTTTCGCCCTATATGAATTACTCCCATAAATTCAAAACAAAATGATCTCTTTTCATTACTTGCAATTTTGTGGATTTTCGTGGCATTTTGTGTTAATTGTTCGCATTTGTCTGTGCATTTTATTTCTTGTTTGATTAATGAAAAATACAAAATATGTGCATTTGCATTTAGAAGTTAATCTCGCGTTCTAGGAATTAATTAGTAATTAGGGTTTTACAAAAATACAAAAAAAAAATCACAAAATTGATTTATTTTGCTTAGCTTTGAATTTTGTTAGTTTTCTTTACTTTATTTCAATTAATTGTGTTAATCATCATTTAGGTTTAATTAGGTCCTAGGGTTTAATTCAGATTTTTATTTTTAAGTTTTGAAAAGAAAAAGAAAAGAAAAGATTAAAAAAAAGGGAAATAAAAGAAAAGAAAAACAAAGAGAGATCAGCATTGGGCCAATCTCTTTCAGTCTAGGCCAAGCCCAAGCCAAAATCCCCTGAACCCGTCCAAACAAGCCCCAGGCCAGCACAAACCCACGTCCAAACCTGGTCCAGCCCCCCATAACCAAAATGACGCCGTTTGGTCTAAATTAAATCTGAGCCGTCGAGGTTGGATGATCCATCGGCTCAGAAGTCGGGTCTCAATCATATATAATTGTCCTAATGACCCCCCCCCCCCCCCCCCCTTTTTGCCTCTCATCTCCATCAAAACCCTAGAGACCAGGCTCCTCCGCCCTGAGCCGCCGTCTGCCGCCGCCGGAAATCGTCTCCGCCGGCGGCGTTCATCCAAACCACCTGAAAATTACACCACCTCTTCATCTCATCTTCCTCATCACGGATCTAGCCTTATTCCTCCTCGAATCCCATCCAATCGCCTCGAATATCAGATCTAGACTTTTCCGGCCATGACACAACTCCGTCCAAACCACCCCAAATTAACACCACATAACCGCCTTCACCTCCTCTATTAAACCCCCCAAACCCTATCCCTCAAATCTGGCCAGAATCGCTCGAATATTAAATCTAAATTTTCCGGCCAAAACCCTAATTGCTCCAAAATGTTCCAAATTGATGCCACATAGTCCCCTGGCCTTCCTCGTGACGAATTCAATGTCGATGGCCCTCAAATCCCATTGGAGATCATTCGATTTTTGAATCTGTAGTTAATGAGTGAGTTCTCGTTCTTCTTTCTGGTTTCTTTGTTTATTTTCCTTTTTTTCTTGTTTAAATCCCTCTGTTAGTTCTGCTATCATGTTTGTTAGTGTCCAATTAATTTTTATTTTTTAGCTTGGTTAATGATTGACTAGTTTGATTATTAGAGTAGAGTTCATTTTATGTTGATTCAATACTAATTTTGTTAGGTTAATTTGATTTAAGTCTGTTTTAGGTTTAGTTTAAATTTTTGATTGACCATTTTAAGTCACTAGCGTTTCTCCTTGTTAGGTTAGATTTTCCTCATGATTAATTAATTCTGATCTGTTTTAGTCATTATTTCAGGTTGGATTCTGTTCCGTTTTGATTTTGGTTTCAATTAATTGATCCATGGATGTTATTGTTGAATTGATCTTAGTCCTGTATGTTTATTGTTAGTTCATTGATTACCTTAGGTAGTAATTAGAATTAATTAGTTAGGATGAGCTTATTGGGTTTGTTTGGAGTTAGTTCAATTGCCCATTTCCTTTGAATAATTGACCACAGTTACTAACTCAAGTAAAAGGGTTGGGTTCGGTTAATTCTAGTTTGGTAAATTTCAGACTGAATAAAGGTTAGTTTAGGCATTTTAGATAGGAAGAATGTTGTAGTAACTAGGATAGAACCATCTAGAAGTTTCTAGGTCGAGATGTTAAGTGAAATTTCAGTAAGTTAGGGGTGTAACTTGAGTAACAAGTCAACAAATGAGGGACTAAGTGAATAAAACTGAAAAATAACATAGGGAAAAGAGTGCAAAACTAAGGCCTGATTGTTTACTCTTATGGTGCCTATAAAAGGGCAGTGCCTTTGCCTTGATTGACAAGTTGGGAGCCTCAAAAAATTCCCCCCAAAATCTCTTCAAGCTTCACAGATCTGAAATTCAAATTTCAGATCAGAAATTCCTTTAGATCTTAGCTTCTTTAAAAGAAAAACCAAAAAAAAGGGCAAACATAGCAAAAAACAAAAAAAAAATACTGTTACATTGATCACTTAGGATCAGAAATAGTCCGAGTTTCTCTGTTTTCTGTTCTATAGTCGAGATTTACAGCATACAGAGTCGTTTGGGGTTTATTCGAGTTGTTGTTAGTTGATTTTGAGTACTCGAGCTGGTTTTAGGGTGCTTCAGTGATGGAAATTGTTGCTGTGTTTGATCTATCACTGGATTTTCAAACTTGTTCCTGAATTTGCTGTGTCAACTGATTTATTACTGGATTTTGAACTTATTCCTGGGTTGCTGCCGATCTTTTCTTCTTCTTACTGCTCTCTGATTTCCTGGTACACATTTGAATCTACTCTGCTGTAACTCTGAGCTTGAAATGGAATACAATTGCTCACCTATTTGATCCTGAAAATATGCTGCCTGGACTGTGGTGTGTTGGTAGTTAAATAGACGTTAGATATAATTGTACAGCATAGTTTAAAGTCGATTTGTATGTGTATAAATCCTGGATATTATAATTGAGACTGGACTAGACTGTTTTCGATACTGTTGAGACATTTGGAATTAATTGTAGTTCACGTTCCTAATATCTGAATACTGCATATGAAGGTTAGAACTAGACTGCTGTAAATCCTGAATATGAACCTGTTTTTTTCTTTTAGAACTGCAGCCTCATTGTATTAATTTGAATAGGCCTGTTAATATTAAGCCAGGGTATTTGCACTATTCATGCTGAGTTTGCACGGCTCTAACAGTCTATTGTAATTGATGACCACTCTAGTGCACCAGTCACGTTCATTGCATTTAACATGTAATATGATACTTCCCTCTGGTTTGTTTTTCACCATTAGTGACATCTAGGAACTCACCAGTAGGCAAAATAGATAAAAATGATAATTTGAGCACGAAGCTAAGCTAAAACGATCGACGACCTGTTAAACTGAATAAGTATACTTTGCTCTTCCTTGTATAAGTCATTGAATACAATTAAAATAACCTGAAGTAACTCAGTAGATTTACGTTTGTTGATTTGAGGCTCTGATTGGTTTGGCGTAGGCCCAGGCCCAGTTTTGACTCCATTCTCGTTTGGACCTGGGCCAAGGCGTTTGACGGACCAGTTGAAATCGTGCAGACCTGGGTGTAATTTCCCCTCGTTGGGCTTACCTTAGAGCCCAATGGCTGGACTGTGGTGCAGAATTACCATTTGGTCCAATAATGAATTAAGTAGGACTTTTTCCTCCATTATTAGAGACAAGTAAAAATAGAGAACCATAGTTGTTTTTAGGTTTGCCTTTAAATAATAAATGAGATGAGCCTCGCCAAACAAAAATACACAAATTACGGGGCCCTCAATAAATATTATATTAATTTTTAGACTTTGGGATGGGCCGTTTAGCGAATTTCACGGCCTTCCCCAAATAATAACGCGTTAGTCTCTTCAGGCGCGCCTTTAATAATATTACATTCCTAAATTCGGGTGCACACTTATGTGACCCAAATCCAAATCTCAACGGCGTCGAAATGTGTTGACAACCACGGGTGCACTGGTGCGACGTGGTTCGGGACGCATTTTCATGATGTTGCAGTTCTTATTAAAAATAAAATAAAAGCGGTTATTAATAAAAGACACATAGGTTAGAACACATTTTGAAATCAGATAAAATCAAATACAACAGTTGAGCGACCGTGCTAGAACCACGGAATCCGGGAATGCCTAATACCTTCTCCTGGGTTAACGGAATTCCTTACTCGGATTTCTGGTTCGCAGACTGTTAAAAGAGTCAATAATTTCCTCGGTTCGGGATTCAACCGATGACTTGGGACACCATTAATCTCCCAAGTGGCGACTCTGAAATCTTAATAATAAATCCCGTTGCGATTGTCCTTTAATTGGAAAAACTCCTTTACACCCTCGCGGGTGTAGGAAAAAAGGAGGTGTGACAGCTCTGGCGACTCTGCTGGGGAAGAGAACCCAGAACTTTGGTTCAGGGTTCAGAATTCGAGCTTAGATATATTGTTGTATTTGGCTTTATCTGATTTTCCTACGTGTTTCATGCTAAATGTGCTAAATGCTTTACCGCTTTGATATTATCTGAACTGTATATAAACTGTGCCAAAACCCTTCTCTTCTCACCTCCAGGGATGTGCTCACTGGTGGAGACTCCCTATTCTGTTAGTGTCAATACCTTGAAATATGAAAGAGGCCGGACAAGTTACTAAGCCGGATGGCCTTTTGGTTCCCGGTACGTAGCCCCCTCCTCGACTCGAGTTGTCCGCTCGGGTACACAGTTTAGAACCCATACCCAGGTTTTGAACCTAGAATAACTTGGCCTCATGCCGGATCCCCAGTAGGAACGCTTATCTGCATCACGTGCATTTTGCCTTAGGGGACTCAACACAGGGGTTGGGTCCGTCTAGGACAGGTGTACCCGGAATAATGGACCATCCTGATACATCCTACTTGTGCATTTATCTGTTTTAGACTCGCATGCTGATCGGCTTTGAATATCTGGGAAAAATTGAAAAAAAAACAAAAAGAGAAAAAGAGAAAATAGCAGTGTAGAGAGTTAATTACCTATATTAGAAAAACCAATGTCCAAGTAGTCCCGAAATGCTACCGGTTTATTGAGAAAAACAAAAGAAAAAAAAAGAGTTTTATTTTCAAATTAGTTGTTTATTTGCCGCTAAAAAGAAAATATAAAAAGAGTCTTGCTTTCAGAAATAGTGTATTTGCCAACAAAAACAAAACAAAAAGAGTCTTGTTTTCAAAATAGTTAGATTTATTTGCCCGAACTACGCTGGTTTGATTCTCACCGGATGTGAGATACGTAGGCAACCCTCATCGGGTCCAACCACCCCTTTTGCAAAAATAGCCAAAAAATGTCAATTTTTATTTTTTGTCATAAATAAATCAGGTGATGCCGTTTTGTCAAAATAGTCGAATGTCCCCAAACGGGCGCCGGAAGGCTGTTTGTGCAAAAACGGCCATCTTGAGTCATTTCCCAACGGTTAGCGGGTACAGCCTTAAAGTCTTCTCTCCGAAGTGCTGAAAGGCCGTAACTGCAAAACCGGCCATTTGTTTTAAAATTGGAAGTTTGAACAGAAATTGTGTTAGTTTTCTCTCTTAGGTCAAAATAAGTGATTAAATCACCTTAATAAATGTGCAGGATGAGCACGACTCAAAATGAACTATTTTCAATCATGCATAAGATCCCTTTGGAGTTACGTCTGTGGTGGAACGATTTAGGCGGAGAAGGGCAAGATGCAGTCAAGAAACATTTGAAAGGGCTTACCGGTTTGCTAGATATTGTGCCTCGGGGAGATATTATCAGAGCATTGGTTACATGTTGGGACCCAGCACATAACGTGTTCCATTTTTCGGATTTTGAGCTTACCCCGACATTAGAGGAAATAGCTGGCTACATTGGGAAAGATGAGGTTCCGTTGAGGCACAAATACTTGGTTGCCCCCAGAGTTGTAGCCGTGCACAGATTTCTAGACTCTTTGAAGATAGTCAGAACCGTCCATAACACAGATCTGGCAAATGGCTTTTGTACTCTAAACTTCATATATCATCGATATGGCCACATCGGGGGGTTCAACAACCCAGAAAGCAAGATATGTAGCAAAGGAAATCGCCAGAAGTGGGAGGAGCATCGACGTTTCGCTTTTATGGTGGTTTTCCTGGGGCTTTTAGTATTTCCAAGGAAGGACGGGAACATTGACATAAAAATAGCTGGGGTCGTCAGCACGTT
>NW_017688621.1:0-775 GCF_001879085.1 Nicotiana attenuata
TGAGCCCGGGGAGAGACTCAAGAGACCGTGAACCCGTCAGGGAACACATCATTGATATACCCGAGCCTGCGGTGCCCAAGGCAAAGGCACCCTTGCCTAGACCACCTCCACCATATCCTCAGCGCTTAGCAAAGCAAAAGAATGACAATCAGTTCAAGAAATTCATAGACATGATGAAGAGCCTCACGATCAATGTCCCTTTAGTGGAGGCACTTGAACAAACGCCTGGGTATGCAAAATTTATGAAGGATTTAGTCACCAAGAAGCGTTCTATGGAGTGTGAAACAATAAAGATGACACACCAAGTCAGTGCGATTGTACATTATATGGCTCCGAAACTTGAGGACCCTAGTGCTTTCACTATTCCCTGCACTATCGGAAGTGCGGACTTTGCTAAGGCCCTATGTGACTTGGGGGCTAGCATTAATCTGATGCCGTACTCAGTCTTCAAGACTTTGGGAATTGGACAACCTAGGCCAACCTCCATGAGACTTCAAATGGCGGACCGGTCGATGAAGAGGCCTGTAGGTATAATCGATGATGTGCTTGTCTGGGTGGACAAATTCATATTGCCGGCCGACTTTGTCATATTGGATTGCGAAGTGGATTTCGAAGTGCCTATCATTCTTGGAAGACCTTTCCTAGCTACGGGGAAGGCATTGGTTGATGTGGAAGCAGGGGAGTTAACATTCCGTGTGGGAGATGAAAAGGTGGTATTTCATTTGTGCAAGTCAATGAGGCAACCCAATAGTACGGAGGTGTGTTCATTTGTGGA
>NW_017688621.1:5109-5942 GCF_001879085.1 Nicotiana attenuata
GGCCGCATGCTATGTTTGCGCGGCCCGCGTCAGCAAGGTTCAGAGAGGTCCCAATTGGAGTTGTTGCTCAGTGCGGCCGCGTGACCTGTTAATGTGGTCCGCGCCGGTTCCGCGCGGCCGCATTTCATGTTTGTGCGGCCCGCGTGAGAGATGTTCAAAGAGCTGGTCTTCCTAAGTTAGACCTGTGCGGCCGCACGCCCTCTTGGCGCGGTCCGCGTGAATCCATTCTACTTCACTAACTGCTTTATTGCTTCTTAGTGTCCTGTCTTTTTATGACAATGATAATACACTGCACTTGCCTATACTAACCATGTTAGAATCATTTGTGTGCAGACAATGGTGAGACAGAGAGGACGTGGTGCCAAACAACCCGGTCGAGGAGAACCCTCCCGGTTAGGGAAAAATAAGCCAAAGAAACTCACTCCCCAACCAAAACTAAAAACGAGAAAGCAAATAGTGTCAGACGAGGAGCAATCGGGGAGTGAGTACCTTCCCTCTTAGGAATTATCAGCTGATTCGGGGCAAGTCCCCTCAGTTCCAGCCCAAAATCCACAAGCTATACAATCTGAGTCGTCTGATGGCTCAGCTGCGGGCAGCGGCCAGTACTCCACTTCCCCCACAGCTTCAGAATCTGGGGATAGTGCAGACAGTGCTGAGGATGTTCCTGTTAGTGGGGTTCCTGAGGTTGGTGGTCTGGAACGAACAAGAAAAGCGGAAGTGTGGGAAGACCGCTTTGTCAGTCAAGTGGCTTTCCACAAATTCCGAGAAATGTGGTCCAAAAGACATCTCATCCCCGAGAGGTGCATCATAACCAAAGACTTATTGCCACTTCT
>NW_017688622.1:0-642 GCF_001879085.1 Nicotiana attenuata
ACGAGGCATAAAATTCGTATAATCTACCCTGAGAGTGGATAACTCTATTACATGCATATACGCTCGTCACCTTGCATATGCATTACCCTCGCATATAGCAAACGATATCAATTAGTAGGAAATTTTTTCCCAACAAAGCTAGGCAAGACACTTAGCTTAAACAAGCCAAATCAGTACACTAGAAATGCCACCCCGTACAAATCGACCTTCGAACGACTTGAAACTAGCCAAAAGCAACTCAAAAATATCAAATAATGTCATAGAAAACAAACCAGACTATAAAGGTCGAATATTTAATCAAAAACTCAAAGTCAACCAAAAACTCAATCTGGGGCCCGTACCCTGGAACCCAACAAAACTCACAAATTATGATAACCAATTCGAATACGTGTCCAACCATATCAATTTCACCCAATTCCGATTCTGAATTGATGTTCAAAACTCAATTAATCACTTCATGAAAGTTTAGACAAAGCCCCCCAATTTTTCTTTTAAATTCATAAATCAAAATGACAAAATCAAAGATAGAATCATGTAATATAATCAAATACCGAGTAGAAAATAACTTACCCCAACTTCATGTGGTAAAAATTACTCTCCAAAACTACTTCCAAACTACCAACGACTCCCCCAACCTAAAAA
>NW_017688622.1:4141-5941 GCF_001879085.1 Nicotiana attenuata
AATATTTGCAAATAGTGCAGATTTTTAAATACGCCGTCAGTGGCAATTCCGTAATTAATCTAAAAAATCTGGCAACCTTATTCTTAGTAAAATGACCATAAAATCCTCATACGATGTCCAATTTCGATGATTCTTTTTGCTACGGGACTGTAATTACGATAGGGATCTAATGCTTCAATCAAAAAAGAAATTGGAGCTCATTTGTTCAATATGATATCATTTATGCTTGAAGAAACGGCGTCGAAACATAAGAAAAACGAGCGCAACACAACCCAAACCTTTTCAAAACTTACCCGAGGCCCTCGGGACCTCAACCAATAACTCCAACAAGTCATATATCACTACCCGAACTTAGTCGAACCTTAGGAACACCCAAAACAATACCAAAACACCAAATCAACCTCGAATTCAAGCCTAAGAATCTCTAAACTTCTAACTTTCGCCAATTCAAGCCTAATTCTACCACTGACCTCCAAATTACATTCCGGACACACTTGTAAGTCTAAAATCACCCAACGAAGCTAATCGAATAATAAAAAAATCCAAATCCGAATTCGTTTACTCATAAGTCAACTTCCGGTTGATTTTTCTAACTTAGCTTTCTAACTAAGAGACTAAGTGTTCATTTCACTCCAAAACTACTCCAAACCCAAACCTACCAACTTGATACAACTCAACACAGCTAAACAACACATAAACAAGCATAGATGGGGAAAATGGGGCTTAAACTCTCAAAACGAACGACCGGGTCATTACAGAAGTATTCTTACTAATATATATTGTGTAGATAGATTTGCAATAGAAACAATAGCAGTGATAACATAAAAGAGTACAAGAACAAATATGCGAAGCAATAAATGACTACTAAAGAATCACGATATGTTTTCTTATGTCACAACCAAACCTTTTCTTAAAGCGATAACCGCCAAAGAACATAGTAAATTCACGGATCTTCATAGTATGAGGAGTGTGTTTAAGATATCAAGTCTAGTGGCACAACAAAACCCTTGCTGCATTTATGTCATCCTTATCAAATATATGTATATCAATGACAAGCAAGGAAGGAAGACTGAATAACATCAAGAAGGGTGGTTAAGCAAATAATCCACGTGAACATCAAGCACAGCTCTCAAGCCAATAATAAATCAATAAACCTCAAGAACCTTATTTTTCAAGCATCTCAACAAATCTCAAAAGCGACCTTCAACTCAAGTATGGAATCCAAATATCTCAAGAATAATGGTCGTAACAACATATTTCTGATTAGGTACAGTGACAACTGAATTTAGCATATCAATAGTTTCTAAAAAAAGTCCGGCAAAGTAATCAAGTTATAATAAGTTGAATCATGGTTTCTAGCATTGACATTCATATTCACATTATAATAGAAGTCAAGTAAAACACGAGGTAATAAATTTACGTAGTCCAACGAGGCATAAAATTCGTATAATCTACCCTGAGAGTGGATAACTCTATTACATGCATATACGCTCGTCACCTTGCATATGCATTACCCTCGCATATAGCAAACGATATCAATTAGTAGGAAATTTTTTCCCAACAAAGCTAGGCAAGACACTTAGCTTAAACAAGCCAAATCAGTACACTAGAAATGCCACCCCGTACAAATCGACCTTCGAACGACTTGAAACTAGCCAAAAGCAACTCAAAAATATCAAATAATGTACATAGAAAACAAACCAGACTATAAAGGTCGAATATTTAAATCAAAAAACTCAAAAGTCAACCAAAACTACAATCTGGCCGTACCCTGGAACCCACAAACTACACAACTATGAT
>NW_017688623.1:0-584 GCF_001879085.1 Nicotiana attenuata
TGTATGGGCTGCCTCTACTTTCCTTGGGGCCCGATGATCTCGTTTAGTGTATAAAATATCAAATAATATTGTAAATTTTTTACAAATTACCTAAAACTAAGTATATGCAATTCAATAAGGGGTCGTTTCGTTTGGCAAGAAGCTTTTAAGAAAATCTCTGTATAAAATTTTATAAGCAATACCCTGTTTGGTTGGATTTACAAAAAAAAAAGTAATTGCTGCATAATTTATTACTCTTTAAACCCCGTGTTGATAGTACTTGCATACGTTATGTAAGAATCTATAAATTATTTTACGGAAAAGGGTTAGATCTGTCCCTTTACTATCGGAAATTAATTATTAGTACCCTTCGTTATACTTTCCTTCACTATCTATCCCTCCCGTTACCCTTTTTAATATTTTTACCCCTACAACTAACGGACCCTTTTTGTAAGACACGTGGCATCATCTTAAACAGCCTAACCATCAACCCATTTACCCCACCCGTTCAGCCCTCACCCGATAACCCCATTCATACCAAACCCATATAAAACCCGTTTGCAATTACAGGTGGTCTAAGTAATTTGATGTTCCATATTCTCCGG
>NW_017688623.1:1621-5941 GCF_001879085.1 Nicotiana attenuata
TGAAACTTCTATATCGGATTGTGTATTCTGGAGGAGATCCCCATATTAGTTTGATGTGGTTCATACAAATTACAAATCCCAGTCCAAAGCTTCACAACTTTTAGCTTGTTATCATTTTTAAAAGGAATGTTGTGTCTACAATCATGAACAAAGTACTGAAAAAAAGGGCAGCCCGGTGCACAAGGCATCTCGCGTTCATGCAGGGTCGGGGAACGGCCGCACCCCAAAAGGTGTGATGTAGACAGCCTATCCTAATGCAAGCATTAGTGGCTGCTCATAAACAAAGTATTGAACTTTAGACATATTTACAAACTGACATCTATCTTAAACTATATTTGTACTACCGGAATGTAATGAAAGGTGTATGCATATATAAATTTTTTAAGTCGTCTTGTAAATGTAGTAGAAGAATTCTGTACAACTCCTTATTTAAAAATTAACACATGAAAATACAAGTATTGAGTAAGTAAGGAATGCAATATCAATCAATCATTTAATCAACTATACTCATACTAACAAATTAAAACTACTGCAAATTATGAAAAAGAAAACAACAAAATCTACTCACTTAAACACGGCTTTCAAGTAATTCAACCTGAGATAACTGAAAACTGGTTTCTCTGGGACAGTTATGCACTTGACTAGCCAACCAATTGGCCAAGATGCAGCTGCCAAACCAATGCAGATGCCCCATTGCCCCCAATTCAACCTCTCTGTATCTGCAAACTTCTTCAAAAACTCCACCATCACCACTTGAAGAGCCAAAGTGATTCCAATGATTGCCACAAACAACTTGTTCTTGTGTATTCCCTCGAAAACATTCTTCTTCTCCAGATTTCGTGCATTAAATTCGTTGAACACTTGGCAAAGAACAAATGTGTTGAAAATCAAAGTATCATTTACCCTCTCGTTGACGCCAAAGATTGATTCGCCTTTGAATTGGAAGGTCAATAGAACAACAATCTGATACAAGGCCTGAGCCATTAGATTTCTCCACATAATGTTGGTGATAAGGGGCTCAGTCCTACCGACTGGTAGCTTCTTCATGAGTTCCTTGGTTGGCTTCTCTGTTGCAAGTGCTAGTGCCCCTAATGTGTCCATGATCAAATTTACCCATAGCAACTGCACTGCTGTGAGTGGTACCTCACCAGCTGAAACAGCTGCTACAAAATTGATCACAAGTGCGGCCACATTTACTGTGAGCTGAAATTGGATGAATTTCTGGATGTTGTTATAGACACATCTTCCCCATTTCAGAACAGTGACAACTGAAGCAAAATTATCGTCCAAAATGACAATATCTGAACTCTCTTTAGCCACTTCAGTGCCCTGTATCCCCATAGAAAGTCCTATATCTGCTTCCTTTAAAGCTGGTGCATCATTCGTGCCATCACCTGTGACCGCGACCACGTGACCTTTCTTTCTCAAGCACTGCACCATTAAAAGTTTGTCAAAAGGGGATGATCTTGCCATCACGCGAATCTTCTCCACTCTCTCCATGCGTTCTTCATCTGTTAAGTTGCGAAATTTCTCACCTTCTATGACCGCTCCTTCATCTGCTTCAAAATCGGGATGAAGAATCCCACATTCTGTGGCTATGGCTTTTGCAGTGAACACATTGTCGCCAGTGATCATCTTGATATTCACACCAGCATTTTGGCAATCTTCCACAGCTTTCTTTACACCAGGTCGACATGGATCTTTTAGGCCGATGAAACCCAAAAGAATGAAGGAGTTGTCTGGAATACTTCCATGTATTTGTTCATGATCCTCCTGCTCAGCTTTTGGCAATTGCTTGTGTGCAAAGGCGATACATCGAAGGCTGCTGGCAGCCATTCCTTCAATTATCCGATCACATTCTTCCTTGTCTGATTTCTCTAGAGTTTTCATGTTCCCTTCTGCATCATAGTAATGGGAGCACATTCTTGAAATCATCTCTGCAGCACCTTTCCAATGTGCATGAATTGTTCCATCAGTAATGTTCTTGATTATTATGCCACTCTTCTTTTTCTCCGAATTGAAAGCTTCCACGTTAAGAATGTTGAAATTTCTCTTGACTTGATCCATATCCATATTCAGGTCCAGCACAGCCCATGAAAGAATAGCTTTTTCAGTTGGGCTGCCTGAGAATTCAAAGCTCGAACCTGAATCGGAGGACTTGAAAACACTACCTGTAGTGTTTAATCCAACCCCTTGATGGAATAATTCAAGAACTTTGGCTGAAATTGGTGACTGACTTTTTGCCTTTACGTGCTCTTTGCCTAAGAAAATTTTTGTGACAGTCATCTTATTTAATGTAAGAGTACCTGTTTTGTCTGTACAAATTGTGGTGGCAGAGCCCATGGTCTCACAAGCAGAGAGCTTCCTCACCATTGCCTGATCTGCCATCATTCTCTTCATCGAATAAGCCAGAGTAAGTGTAACAGCTAAAGGCAATCCTTCAGGAATCGCGACAACAACAATTGTAACTGCAGCAGCAACAATTCCTACCACAGCATTGATCACATCATCCGATGATGTCTTGCTCCCGTTGAATTCTTTGTTCCCATTCTCATCTTTTGTGTTCCCAGTAAAGTAACGTACCAATAGGACGACAAGTACTAAGAAAGCAACTAGCAATCCAATTTTACCAATCGATGAAGTAAGCTTGTTGAGTCGTTCTTGGAGAGGTGTTTGCTCGTTAGAATCACCGCTAATTTTGCTCATCATCTCACCCCAGGTCGTGTTCATGCCAACCGATGTCACAAGCATCATGCCATAGCCATCGACAACCTTAGTGCCAGAAATCAAGAATGGGTTTTGGCTAAGGTTAACCTCGACATGATCACTTTCACCTGTCATGCTAGATTCATCTACTTGTAAAGAATGACCTTGTACCAAAATCCCATCAGCAGGTACTTGATCTCCAATCTTCAAGCAAATGACATCTCCAACCACAATTTCAAATATGGATATCTGTTGGCGCCTCCCCTTTCTAACAGCTTCTACTGGGATATTTTTGCTCACTTTGGATAGCTTATCAAATTGTCTGTTTTGTCTGAAATTACTGATAGACGAAACAGCGATGACAAGAAACACAGCGACGAAAATACTCCCTCCATCATACCATCCTTCTTTTGGTCCATGCTCCTTAATTCCAAATCCAAGAGACAAAGCAGCACAGAACAAAAGAATAATGATTGTGGGATCTTTGAAGGATTCCCAGACAAAGATGAAGAAACTTTTAGTAGGTGGCTTACGATACGTGTTGCTTCCAAAAGCTTCATGTCTACGTGAAACGTCTTCTAGATCTCCATTTATACCATTAGTTGTGTCACTTTTGAGACAAGTAGCAACACCGTGTACACCTCCAAGATTAGCAAGCTTGTCAACACTTTTATCTTTGACAAGCTTAGCTAGACTTGACTGATCAATGCCTGAGAATAAAGAGTGTTCTTGAACTACATCAATGGAGATTGTATCCGCTGATACGCGGACTTTTCTTGGACTGTAGGATGGCACAAGGACAGGTGATAGTACCTTTGTGCTGGCCGTCTTATTTAATTTGAAAGCTCTCGAACAATAGATGGTAGCAAAAGCTAAGTGCCATTTCTGTTTGTTGGAGACATCAATTTCTGAGGGCAAATCAATTGCAATGTTCATGCAGAGGTAATGCAAGTTTTCTTGAAACATCACGGACAATCTATCTATTACGTACAACTAAGGAGGAAGCTAAGAGTAAGTGTTCGCGTTTGGAGAAAATGTTTATACGACAAAGAGAGCTTTAGTTTATGGAATTTAGGAGTATAGTTGAAAGATATAGAGGAACAAGAAAAGGACAAATTTTTTTGATGAAAATGCTGAATTGTGATTGACAAAATTGGATTCAGGGAGACATCCTCTTATAGAAGTAATGTTTGCCCCGCGTAAGGAGTTGATTATAACGTCGGTCTGTTGACTTTCACCTATGTTTACACTTGCAGTCATACATATTGCATCTTTGTGCAAGCATATCCAGCTCCTTCCACGCTATTGGTGTGTATGGGCTGCCTCTACTTTCCTTGGGGCCCATGATCTCGTTTAGTGTATAAAATATCAAATAATATTGTAAATTTTTTACAAATTACCTAAAACTAAGTATATGCAATTCAATAAGGGGTCGTTTCGTTTGGCAAGAAGCTTTTAAGAAAATCTCTGTATAAAATTTTATAAGCAATACCCTGTTTAGGTTGGAATTTCAAAAAAAAAACGTAATTGCTGCATAATTTATTACTCTTTAAACCCCGTGTTGATAGTACTTGCATACGTTATGTAAAGAATCTATAAATAGTTTTACGGAAA
>NW_017688624.1:0-1297 GCF_001879085.1 Nicotiana attenuata
ATGCAAATATCTATAACTAGAGCTATTTTCTGCCAATTATTTGGGTATGCTGTTATACCATGCCAATACGACTTCTCTAAAAGGGATTGGTCTTAGCGAATATATGTAGTTAGGATTTTCTTTGGGGGAGAGGAGTTTGATTTGTATAAACCAAATGCAACATAAGCACATTCAGAACGTTTTCTATAAACTAATTTAAAACCAAATAAGAAAGACAACCGTTCCCAGCCATCCGTTGTGTCTTCAAAAATGACACCACCCTACTAGGAACATAATCCGTCGAACCTCGCCACTCAATCCGTGGCATTCCCGGCATAGCCAACGTCGCCGCCCTAGCGCAACAGCCCAGAATAACACGAAACGGAGACAACCAGTCTATGCCCAATATCACATCAAAATCCAGCATACTAAGCAACAAAGATCCACTCGGGTCTCCAAACCTCTAATAGTTACCA
This sequence comes from Nicotiana attenuata, assembly GCF_001879085.1. Lineage (NCBI taxonomy): Eukaryota > Viridiplantae > Streptophyta > Magnoliopsida > Solanales > Solanaceae > Nicotiana > Nicotiana attenuata. The sequence goes on from NW_017688624.1 coordinate 456, forward strand.
CACAAGACCGATATACGCGGCCCACAACAACGACCTAGCCTGTTTATGAGAACTCCCAGCATCCAAATCCATATAGCACACGAATCACCATATCTGATCCCAACTCCACCGTCCGAATATACAACACACCTCTAATACCCAATCATCCCGTGAGAGGTACTCCTATAATTCTTTTGTGCCACCAAGCAGACTCGAATATCAGTAGTCGATCAAACAAGAGAGTGCCGCAATACTAATGAAGTATCCTCAACTCAAACACATCGCCCTTTCTAAAACGTATACTTTCATCAAGCCATACCAGTTAGTAATATCATTTACCTAGTCATCTGAACTGTCCATGCTACCTAAGAATTTGTGACCTTCCTTTCAAAACTGAACCGTGACCTTACACATGCAATTCTCAATCCTACACAACATACCGCATATACCATACCATCCTAGGACAAACATGAGAACTTCATATCCCTTGCGAGCCACCAGCAGCTACGTACTCAACTAGCCAAGAACTTTCCATTGATCCCATCTAGAAGAAAATCACTACACATCCCATGCTCCTCACGCTCATAGCAAATATACATCTCTAACTGTGGTAAAAACCATCAAGAACTCTCCGAATTCCATTTGCACAAAACTAAACTGTCAGGACTGAATCCTTCTAACTCAACCAAGCTACGTGGGCCACTAAAACCCAAGAGCATTGCCGCGAAACACCTACAGAAACTCATTACCTCGTAAGCATCCAAAGAACTAATCATATCCTTACCATGCCGATCCGGCCTACTACCAAGCTATCTCATCTATCCGAGTTTCTTTCTGATTTACCTTCAACTTGATACTCCTTC
>NW_017688624.1:4950-5941 GCF_001879085.1 Nicotiana attenuata
TTATGTGTTAGTCACTAAAAATAGTTGTGATGTGGGTTTTGATGTGATTTCAGGAAAATTGATTTAAATTGCGAATTTTATTCCCTATCGGTGTGAGGGTTCCTTATATGTTGTGATTTTGTTTAACGGAACTTATTTAGAAGAAGAAAGAAAGGAAATGGAAAATTTTAGTTAGCACAATGTGCATATTACTTGTGTACGGAGTTGAGGACGAGATCCTCGTACTTTTACATGCTGTGAAATATTTAAACCGAGCTACAAGCTGCGGTGGATGTTATATAAGGACGAGGTCCTTGTGGTGAAAAGTTTATGTGTTTAAATTCTCCCTTTATGAAATTAAAATTTGTAATATAGTACTTATAAGGACATGCCTATGAGGCTTATTTGAAAATTCTTGTATGAATATCTCTGTGCATAATTTGCCAAATTGTATTGTAATTATTGAGTTTTAGCCTACAAGGTGAATGCCCAGGTGGCGTTAATTGTGAATCATTAATTTGGGTAAATAATTATGACGTCTTCACGCTACGTTGTTAGTAAAGTAAAAGCTTGAAACAAGAATTTGTTAACATGAAGTTAATTGGCAATTTTGTAATCGATTATGTACAACTATTAAAACCAGAGATGTGGTTAAGGTCATACATATGATGTGTTCCATGTCGAAATATCTTTATGATAGTGTCACACTTGTAATGCGGAGATTGGTGTTATTGATAAATACATTGTGGTGATTTGTTGAGTTGTGGATGTGTTTTTAGGAGTTGTTTTGGTGAGTCTAGCTATTAGCTTGAAAGTCTCTCAAAAGCTGTAGAGATTGACGATAGAGATTGAGATCCATTCCATCTACATTTCGTCCAACTCGTGCTTTTAGAATTGCCTGAAATCAGAAATCAATAAGTAACATCCCTGGCCAGAGTATCGGATGCTCTTGTAACGTTTTAAAGGCAAAAGACAACAAATAATCAGCTTATACAATAGGCACTAGAACAAG
>NW_017688625.1:0-1123 GCF_001879085.1 Nicotiana attenuata
CTCTACCTCCATCTGCATTTCCTGCATTGCATAAGGTTACCATTCTGCCTTCCGAGACTAAGCACTGTCTCCATCTGCATTTCCTGCATTGCATAAGGCTACCATTCTGCCTTCCGAGGTTAAGCTCTACCTCCATCTGCATGGCTGAAATATCGCCACCTTTATCAACATTTCGCATGGCTGAAAGATCGCCACCTCTATTTTACATTTCGCATGGCTGAAATATCGCCACCTTTATTTACATTTCGCATGGCTGAAATATCGCCACCTTTATTTTACATTTCGCATGGCTGAAATATCGCCACCTTTATTTACACTTGCATGGCTGAAAGATCGCCGCTTTTATTTACATCTTGCATCGGCTTGAAGATCGCCACTTTTTCTTACATCTTGCATGGCTGAAATATCGCCACTTTATTTATGCTTTCATGGGCTGAAAGATCGCCACCTATTGCATCTCATGGGCTGAAAGATCGCCAAACTGTCGAAAGGCGTCATTGTTCGGAGGCACCATTTCCATAGCCCGAGAACGTCATACCATGGCCTGAGGACCCCTTTTAATCTCATGCATATCATTATTCAAAGGCATCATAGTTCGGAGGCACCATTCTCATAGCCCGAGAGCATCATTTCAAAGCCTGCGAATCCTTTATTATACGCTTCATGGCCCAGGACATCATGGTCTAAGGACGTCATCTTAACCGTCCAAGGACAACATTCACGGTCCAACGGGAACTTGCATCATGTTTAAATTTACGCACGATATACGCTTGTATTGTTTATTTGTAGGTAAACCGGCGAGCAACGGCCGTCTCAGCAAGAGGGATCCTGCTCCAGTTCCCACAGCCCTATTAGGCTTTAACCATCCATCCCAAAACTGAATATCGCGTCCGTTCTTGGAAAACCTCCATCCGCATATTCCGCCGACGGATCCTGAACTACATATGGCCCGATTCCTGTAAGACCAGGGATATGTAGGCAGCTCAGGAACCAGAGCACGGTCAAATTCTTCAAACCATTCCGTTCGGTCAAATTCGCCATCATATCTTTACCCGACAACTCTTTCATCCTTCCCGGGTAAAGAGGGGCAGCTGTTGATACCCAATTATTCCCTGTTTTTTTT
>NW_017688625.1:4367-5941 GCF_001879085.1 Nicotiana attenuata
CCCTTTCCCCTTTCAGAATCCTGCACTTGCACTCTCTCTTAGTTCCTAGGTTCTGCCCCCCCCTCCTGTGAGCCTTGCCTTGGGACCTTGAGTTCCCTCTGAACTTGGACACTTGAGGGCTGGCTCTTCCATACTGCACTATGTCCTAGTCTGGTAATGTATTTGGGGTGTAAGCACTGTCCGGAGTTCATGTGAGGCTCTTAGGGAACTCTGACACCCCCCCCCCCTCCCCAAATGAGAGAAAGGCTTTGAAATCTGATCTTTGGAGTTGGTTTACTTCATACTTCAGACAGGAAGTCTGAATCAGGCTCTCCTTGGCTGTAATTTTCAATTTCTGATGTATTTTCTTTATTTTCTTTGGACTGTAATAACTTTGTAATAAACTTTCAGGGATGGTTACTGAAAAGGGAGGGGTAACCATGCATGTAAAAAGGGTAGATAACTTGCCTATAGGAATCTCTAATTTCAGCATTTTCCATATAGCTGCCATGCCTATAAGATTTCTGCATTTTCCATATAGCTACCATGCCTATAAGATTTCTGCATTTTTCATGTAGTTTCCATGCCTATAAGATTTTTGCATTTTTCATGCCTATAAGCATTTCTGCATTCTCATTTAGTTACCATGTCTATAAGTACTTCAGCATTCTCATTTAGATGCCATGACTATAGGGATCCTGCACTTTCATGTAGATATTATGTCTATAGCTTCTGCAAACGCATGTAGAAAATATGCCTATAGGTCCCTTCTGATTCTTGCATACCCGCTTTTCACTAGGCGAACTTGTCTATAGGTCCTAATAACCAAAAAATGTAATCAGATGTCACGTTCATAATAAAATATAACACCTAGATATCATGTTGTAGGTTTTCTGCATTTTTTCATATCTGTAAAAGTGTTTAAAATCAACAACGCGCAGAAAGCATGCCTATAGGAACTATCAACCAAGTCTGAAACGTTTTCACTCGCTTATGAGTCTAAAACCAGTAATAATGCTTGCAGAACCTGTAACTTTTGCTAAAGTTTGCTTTTCGTTAATAATCTGGTAACCCCTCTTAATCAGTATGTATTCAATCTATTTCATTCTTTTCTGAAATCAGTAGATATCATGTCTATAGGAGCTTTTGTCCCACACCTAGGCAAGCCTTAGGGTAAATTTTTTTAACTGCATCAGTCTTTATCAATTACGACCAGCAGGCAAGCCTAATTCGGACTTCTTATCTGGAAATATGTGATAAATCAGCCTGCCCCAGCTTTTAAGTTTTAATCAGACCCTTACACAGTACATGCAAGACGTGCTAAACTACTTGCTTTTCTTTGCTTAAAGGAGGTCTGTTTGAGCCTTTTGTTTGTTTATATGCTTCTCCCCCCAAACTTGCTATATGTGTTTTGTTTGTCGTCTTAGCATTTTTACCTTTTGAAACCACAAATAAGCCCAACACCTCCTCCCTTTAGGATTAGTAGTCCCAAGTACCTCCGGGACTGATAGGATTGGGGCGGGTAATAGCATGCAATAAGTAAACGAGACCATTCCGCGCTTTAATACCTTAAAGGGGTAGGAAAGGGTAGATAT
>NW_017688626.1:0-828 GCF_001879085.1 Nicotiana attenuata
CAGTACTTACATTTGCTGCTATAGTTGGCCTACTGTTACTGGCCTACTTTAAACAATGCCTGTGTTGATCCCAAATTATTAGTTGTACATAAGTCTTTGAGTTATGGAATTACATATAAATAGGATGGTTATTTACTTACATTTTGAATAATTCCCTCTTTTTACTCACGTAATTTTAGCTATTGCAGTAAGTGTAGTAAAGAAAAGAATATCTTGAACGTCATGGACAATCCTAGAAATAAAAGATGGATGCATTGCGATTGAGTTAGTAAGGAATATTTGGATGGAGTAGAAGATTTTATAAACCATGCCTTTTCTATAAAACAAGATGGGGAACAAATTCTATGTCCTTGTATGAAGTGTGTGCTTATCCATCAAGTTAATCGGGCTACAACATATGATCATCTTGTGATTAATAGTATTATTCCATCATATGATACTTGATTTTGTCATGGTGAGCCTTTAAAAGGATCATCAAGCAATGCTCAAACAAATAATCGAAGCCAGTCAACTCTAAGGGGCGATGATATGACAGGAATGATACATGATGCCTTTGGAGGCTTTACAGAGTTCATTAGTGAAAGTGGTGATGTAGATCATAACTTACAAGAGAATATTGCTCATCCATCTGGAAATCAACCTCATGTAGAGGTGGATAAGTTTGAACGGCTCATGAAGGAGGCAAATGAAGAACTATATCCAAGATGTAAGAAGTTTAGCAAACTGTCCTTTTTGCTGCATATGTATCGTACAAAGTGCATGTTCAAATGGTCAAATGAATCTTTTAATGCTTTGCTTGGACTATTGAAGGATGCGCTGCCTGAAGGG
>NW_017688626.1:5009-5941 GCF_001879085.1 Nicotiana attenuata
TGAAATATGGGCTCTAATTGTGAATTGTATATATCTCAGGTTAAGGAGCTTATATTATGCTAGAAAATGTGATTTGGAACCATTTTGGAGCAACAAAGATCCCTCGGAGTTTTGTATGGTTGAAGACAAGGCAACATATCAAGGCCACAACACAACTGGGCTAGCGCGACCAAATGCGCTGCAGCGCTAATAAATGCGCGGCCAAGACAGAACCTCAGCAAACTAGCGCGGCCAGATGCGCGGTCAAATGCGCGGCAGCGCTAGTCCAAAATCCGGCGATGGTTCATTAGGGGCAAAAGTGGAAATTTGGAGAAAAAATTCACTTAACCTATATAAGGTCAAGCTCGCCCAAGGAAGTTTTTATCAAGGTTTTCATAGGCTAAAGCAAGACAGAGAGAGGCAAGAGGCAAGGAGGAAATTGGATCGTCAAGTTTTTCTTTTCTTCTCTTCGTTTTTGCTAATTATGATGAAATTGAATATACTTGTGATGAACAATAGTATGAGTGGCTAAAACCCATTGTTCTAGGGTCATGGGTAAAACATGAATGTTGTTGTTTGAGGTTTAATTTGAAAAAGTTGGTTTATCATATTGGGTTGTTTATTTAATTTTGTTATTAATTGCTTTGGTGAGTAGCTAACAGTGAAACACTATCTACGAATCTAGAGTTGAACTCGAACGTGGAAACTCTAGGTTGCATATAGAATTAAATAGAGTAGGTTCTTGAACCCGGGCCTCGGGGAACGGATTTGCAATTGGGATAGACATATTCCCACTTGCCTTGCTTGGTTAAAATACAGGAATTGTACGTGCGTTCTTGTTAATCTTAATTCCATAGAAATATAGGCATTGAGTTAAATTGAGCAGGCGAGTAAGAAGTCGACAGATTCTTACGAGCAATATAAACCTTGTCAATCAATAACCCAGATAAATC
>NW_017688627.1:0-2571 GCF_001879085.1 Nicotiana attenuata
TCATGAGCATCTATCAGAATTTAAATCCACTACAGGGTCTAAAATGTACAAAACCGGAATAATGAACAAAAGAGAGAGACATGGTGCTGCGAACACTGACCGTCACCTCCTTAACTCATATAACTCTGCCTCTGATCGGCCCAAAACCGCTACCGGGTGAATAGATACCTGCATCTGCACACGGGGTGCAGGGAGTAAAGTGAGTACTCCAACTCAGTGAGTAATAAAGATAAATAGCAACTGAGCAGTAAGAAATCACGTAAAGCAACCAACGTGCTGTATAGAAGCAGGGTACAATCCTTTGAGAAAAATAGTGAATGCTGTGAAATCTTTGGAAATCTCTTGGCTCAGTTTAAATCTCTTTTTAAAATGATCTTTCCAATAGTTACGAAATGATTTCAAAACAGTTAGTGCCGATAAGCACAGAAAAACTGCCCCTCGGGCACAAATATCACACTATAACAGGTAAAAAGGCAAGTAAATATGCAAGATAAACACATAAAAGTTCGCCCCTCGGGCAATATCTCAAAACAGTACCAGCCCCTTGGGCTCACTCTCAGAAACACTCTCAGAACAGTATCATATAGTAACCGCGCCGGTATAGCACTTCGATGGCCTTGGAAGCCATGGATTCCGGTGGTTTTAGGGTGGAAGTGGAGGGAGGCGGCTAGGGTTTTGAGAAGCTTTGAGAGAGAATTGAGAGAATGGGGGGTTTCAAAGGCGGCTGGGGATGCAAAATGACTAGGGTTTGGGGGGTAAGGGGAAATTAAAAAAGGAAAGATTAAAAGGTGGCCGTTGATCATTTTGATCAACGGCCTGGATTGAATGGGGAATCCGGGCGGGTTGTTTAGAAGGGTCGTGGGTCGGGTAGATTAGGTAATTGGGTTGGGTAATTGGGTTTAGGATTGGGTTTAATTAGAGGTCCAAATCTGGCTAAAATTGAAATGCAAATGGGCTATTATTTAAATAGCCATTTTCCCCTCATTTATTTTATAAAAAATAGTAAAATAATTATTGGAAATAAATTAAAGGTAGTAAAATGATTAATAATACGTAATTATCAAATTAAAAATATTGTAGTTAATTTTATAAATACAAACGCAATTTAATCTTAAAAGGGGGCTAATATTGCAGTTATATGCAATTTAGCTTTAAAAATACTAAATAAATTCGTAAAAATATGCAAAAAATATATTAGCTATATTTTAGTATAAATATGAGAATCCAATAAATGAATAACAAAATGATAATTTTGGGAATTATTATTGGTTTTTTCATGAATAAAAATAGGGGAATAAATTGGTTTAAAAATCTTTAAAATTTAAGAAAAAATAATAAAACATTTGGACATGCTTATATATGCGTACATATGCTATTTTGAAAGTATTTTGCATATTAAAAATATACAGGGAAAAATTGGGTATCAACAGCTGCCCATCTTTACCCGGGAAGGATGAAAGAGTTGTCGGGTAAAGATATGATGGCCAATTTTGACCTGGAAAAACGGTTTGAAGAGGTTCGGCCGTGCTCTAGCTTCTGAGCTGCCTACATATCCCTGGTCTTACAGGAATCAGGCCATATGTATTTCAGGATCCTTCGGCGGAATATGCCAATGGAGACTTTCTAAGAGCAGACGCAATATTCAGGACGAGGTGAAAGATTAAGGTCTGATGGGGCTGCGGGAACTGGAGCGGAATCGCTCTTGTCGAGATGGCCGTTGCTCGCCGGTTTACCTGCAAATAAGCAAATACAAGCATATATTGTGCATAAATTTAAACGTGATGCAAATTCCCGTTGGACCATGAATGTTGTCTTTGGACGGTTAGGATGACATCCTTAGACCATGATGTCCTGGGCCATGATGCGTATAATAAAGGATTCACAGGACATGAAGTGATGCTCTCGGGCTATGAGAATGATGCCTCCGAACCATGATGCCTTTGAATAATGATATGCAAAAGATTAAAGGAATCCTCAGGCCATGGCATGGCGTTCTCGGGCTATGCAAATAGTGCCTCCAAACAATGAAGCCCTCGGATAATTTGGCGATCTTTCAGCCCATGAAATGCAGTATTTGGAGATCTTTCAGCCCATGAGATGCGTAAATAAAGTGGCGATCATTCAGCCATGCAGAATATAAATAAGGTGGCGATCTTTCAGCCATGCAGAACGTAAAATAAAGAGGCGATCTTTCAGCCATGCAGAATGTGAATAAGGTTGGCGATCTTTCAGCCATGCAAGCGTAAATAAAGCGGCGATCTTTCAGCCATGCAGAATGTAAATAAGGTGGCGATCTTTCAGCCATGCAAGCGTAAATAAAGCGGCGATCTTTTAGCCATGCAGAATGTAAATAAAGTGGCGATATTTCAGCCATGCAGAATGTAAATAAAGTGGCGATCTTTCAGCCATGCAGAACGTAAAATAGAGTGGCGATATTTTAGCCATGCAGATGCAAATGGAGACAGTGTTTAGTCTCGGAAGGTAGAATGGTAGCCTTATGCAATGCAGACGATGCAGATGGAGACAGTGTTTAGTCTCGGAAGGCAGAATGGTAGCCTTATGCAATGCAGA
>NW_017688627.1:5092-5940 GCF_001879085.1 Nicotiana attenuata
TGTTCTCTTTGATTAAGGACTCCTTCTCCTTATCAATTATGCAACCTTTTTGATCATGAGATATTAAATACACCAAGTTAAGCTTATCTCCTTCACGTGCAACCCACATGCTTGAATCTGCCCATTTTTGTGAACATGAGGGATGGACCACTGGATGGACCTGATTCATGTCTGAGTTCCTTTGTCAGTCTTTAAAACTAATCTTTACTTGGGCCAACAAATTCCCCCTTTTTGATGATGACAAACACTGTGCTTTTCATACACTTAGGCCCTGCCAGAACTCAGCTCAACATCAACACAATGTTAGAAACATTTTTCCTTTTTATCACTTATCATCAAGGACCAAGTACATTAGGTTATAAACATCACTGTTCAAAGTGTAAACATCACTTGTTTAAAGCACAACCTTTTTCCCCCTTTTGGCATCATCGAAAAGTTGCATAAAAAATGTGAGATAACCAGATTTTAAAGCTTACTCATGGCCACTGAGGCTACTTCAAATGCAATCATGAATTAATCATCATAGATCAAGCTATGAATTTTAACCATCAAAGAAATATAAACAAACAGTTAGAGCAAAAGGCAGTGAATTTCATTGATGATTGATAAAATTCTACCACAAAGCATAAGAAGAAATAAAAATACTGAAAACATGAGCAAAAGAAACAAAGTCCCGAATTGGGTCACTCGTTTATCTACACTAGGTTAGGATTTAAGGCTTGGAAGAGGTACGGGCTGGGTTATTTGCTTGGAGAAGTTTTTAGCATGTCTTGACGAATTCCATCATTCTTCTCCTTTTCCCTTGCAGTTTAGTTCTGAGACATCTCTCTCAGATTCTACCTCAACCA
>NW_017688628.1:0-441 GCF_001879085.1 Nicotiana attenuata
TTAGTGAACGGTAACGGTAGTACGTGTTAGACGTTCGTTTCGTATCGAAAAGAAGAAAGTTTTAAGGCTCAAAAGGGTTGAACTAGGGATCATTTCATTGGTAGGTCATGGAAATTGTTCAAATTTGGAAGTTCGGGTCAAGGAGGGCCTATATTCACTTCTCAAGTCAAGTTTCACCTATGATTTCGCCTCAACAAACATTCAGGGCAAGTTCTAGACCATCGGCTTGGAGCTTAGACTCACAATTCGAATTCTCACCACACACACTCAAGGATTGCTAAAGACATCGAGTTGAGAGCCCACAACGACCTTAGTTTCAATTCAAGCGCACAATGGCACCACACGACCATATGACGATTGTTTGGTCAACACAAGAGTATCAAGGCCACAATTTTCACCATCCTAAACACAACATTATGTCTTTGACCATGGGATCAAAGG
>NW_017688628.1:3207-5940 GCF_001879085.1 Nicotiana attenuata
GGTCAATTTCCACAGGGAGCTAGAAAGGGAGTTGGATATTTGCTTAGTCTAGAAATGCGTGTTTGCTTCTAATTCGATCTTCTATCATTCATGGGTTTTTATGATTATAAACTACAATTTAACAACTACTATAATAACTAATTATGCTAAGATATTAATTCTAGGTTGTATGCAAGATAGAGAAAGACACTAGGGTCGTGGCATTTACCTAGGTGGTCAACTAACGGGTAGAGATTCCTAATACAAGAATGATGATTATAGGGCTTATGCTATAACCGTTGCACGATTGCACTCACTCTCACACCTCTCGGTAGAAAGAGTGATTTTGCCCAATTGACTCTCTCGAGACCAATTGGGTAGGCCAACAAGCCCAAGCAACTTAGGGTTCAAGTTGGGTAATTACTCTCTCGAGGTTTAACCCGTTAATTGGGACTACCATTCTCATGGGTCCATCCCAATTCCTTGTTGGGTTAATTTTGGAGTCATAGACACTCTTTCTCAAGAAGAGTCAAGACCCACTAAGCTAGACTTAGTGTTTGCAACCACCAAATCCTAGTTAAATCACAAAATTAACCCAAATAGCAAACACCCAACATCATTCAAGCATTAAACAATCACACCCATTAATTACCCACACTAGGGTTGAGCCACAACCCTAGCTAATGGGTTTAGCTAGACATAATAGCAACAGAAATTGAAGAAGTAGTAGATAAAATCAACATATTAATTAACTAGAATGTTAATCTACAAGAATCCACGATAAAACAAGATGAAAATGCCCAAAATAGGCTAAAACTTGAGTATCACGAGTGCAGCTGCTATCTGATATCTAATGCTTAACCAAAAAATAATAAAATATTCTATTTATACTAGGCTAGAAAAACTGGACAAAAATACCTCTGCGGGGCTGGCGCGGACCGAGCAGAAATGCAGCGCGACTGCGTAGGGGTCTTGGTCCTCGATCACTCACTTCTGAAGCTGGGGGTGCGGACCGCGCAAAAAGGTAGCGCGGCCGCGCAGGCTAATGGGTGCGGACCGCGCAACAATGAAGCGCGTCCGCGTGGACACTAGCGCTGAATGCGTAGAAAGGAGCGCGGACCGCGCATGGTTACCCTTGAAATGTATACTCTCTGAATCTCCTAGCGCGGCCGCGCAGCAAAACAGTGCGGTCCGCGCTAGGTCCTCTTGTCCCCACTTCAATGATTTTTGACACTTGAGCAGGTTTCACTCCGTTTCGAGCCGATTTTTGACTTTTGTCATCTTGTCGCTCAAACCTGCAATCAAGCGCACTTTGTAAGCATTCTGGATCTATTTTATGACAATTCATACATAAAGCATAGGAAAGTATGGGCATAAAACGTGTTAAAATCACAGTTATCAACTCCCCCAAACTTAAACCTTTGCTTGTCCTCAAGCAAATAAAATAAGACCCACCCCTCAAAAGGAAACATCCAAGTAATTCCAGCTTATCCTAAGGAAGCTTCATCACGCATCAATTGGGACTAACAATTGCCCTCAATACGAATGCATCATTAACACATTTTTAATGTTTTAAGAACTATGGATCAAATGTGAAACAAGAGCATCAAGGGTTGACTCATTTCATCAAGGAGCTTTTCTCAAATACCTTGGTCATTGTGGAACCCAAACTCGCACATACTCAACTCTCCCTAAGCAAACCTCACCTTTTAGAGTAATGACACACAACCCGAGGTTGATGGATTTTTCACTCATTTCTCTCACAAAGAAGGTCATAAGTCCAGCTTTAGGTACCATATGCTTGCCCCTTATGTAAGTATCCACTAATGTAAGCTTCCCTCAACTCAAGATCATATAGGGCTTTTGAGGAGTCATTGTGAAGGCTTTTGGATAAAGGTAGGACATGTTTTTGTTCATTTAGGTTCAATCTTCCCTTCAGCACTTCTTTTGATTCATTTTGGCATACTTTTTGACTCATTTGAGTATTTCACTTCTTTCAAGGAGTTAGAGAGACACATTGTCACTCTTTCTTTTGCAATTCAAACCTTTCTCCTTTTTCTACTTTTACACAACCTTTTTTCACTTTGTTTTCTTTGAATCCCCTTTTTTTGGTTCTTATTCACTTTTGTATTTCTTTTTGTCTTTTTCTCTTTTTCATTGCCTCCCTTTTCTTTTGCTTTTGTGCCTCTTTACCACATTGATGCCTTTCTTGTCTCTCCCCCCCCAAACTTAGATATTTGCCATTACTCAAGGGAAGATTTGGGTGCCAAGAGAGGGTCTCATTGAGAACGGGTATAGGCTTGTAGCTTTGGTTCATGAAAGAAGAAAGTTTAAGGCTCAAAAGGGTTGAACTAGGGATCATTTCATTGGTAGGTCATGGAAATTGTTCAAATTTGGAAGTTCGGGTCAAGGAGGGCCTATATTCACTTCTCAAGTCAAGTTTCACCTATGATTTCGCCTCAACAAACATTCAGGGCAAGTTCTAGACCATCGGCTTGGAGCTTAGACTCACAATTCGAATTCTCACCACACACACTCAAGGATTGCTAAAGACATCGAGTTGAGAGCCCACAACGACCTTAGTTTCAATTCAAGCGCACAATGGCACCACACGACCATATGACGATTGTTTGGTCAACACAAGAGTATCAAGGCCACAATTTTTCACCATCCTAAAACACAACATTACTGTCTTTGACCATGGGATCGAAAGGCTAAATGTGTTAGGCCCAAGTGAAGCTTGCCTGAGGTCCT
>NW_017688629.1:0-5940 GCF_001879085.1 Nicotiana attenuata
AGCGCCTCATAGCCTAAGAACGGCAAAATTTCCGCTCCAATAGTGTTAGCGGAATTGCTAAAGAATATAAAGCTCCTATTGGAATGTCAGGACAGCTTCACACTGCTAGATTTGGCTGCCTACAGTATTAAGAGTCACCACTGGCTCTCGACTTACACGCGTCTGATACCGAAGAAAGGTAAAGATGTAAACTCAAAGACGGGCCACGGATTCACGCGTCCTGCAAAAGGATCGCAAAACCACTGGACATTCAGTCGATTCATCATTTTTGCCCATTCCAGGCACTCTCCTTTGTTAAAGCTCGATCAATGGTTAAATTCATGCCTGCTTGTGTTATTTGTTCTTTAACATTCTCAGAAGAAAGTCGCTCAACCACAGAGAAGAAAAAAAGAACTTACAATATATATGCTCACGCTTTTGCCTACTTAATTGCCTTTTGCCAGACCGTTCTGTGGTCGAAAAAATGCTAGCACCCGATGTCTCTTCTTCCAATCATTGGGACTGATTCTTTACATCTAACTATCTCAATTACTGCTCCTGAACTGGGTTCAGCTGTTCCTCGGTCTTTGCTTGAATCTCTCTGTTCTTCTTGTGCATGCTGGACTGTCACCTCTGTCAGTTTAGTTGTCTTATCCAGCTCAATGGGCACTGGTCTGAGTGTCCCATCCTGAATATTTTGTCGAGCCCTCTCTTGTTTACATCCAGATCCCTGCCATTACGGAGACTCACCGCCATCAGCTGCTTTGGGCCCTGATCTTTTGGATTTATTTGTGTGTCTGCAGGTAATGTCCCCTGAGGACGATTGTTCAGAGACATGGAAATCTGGCCCATTTGCACTTCGATATTTTTGATTGCTACATCATGTGTATCTACTCTCTCATTGATTTTGGCATTGGACCCAATAACTTGCTGCATCATTGCTTCCAGTCTAGAAAACCTATCTTCTTGTCTTCCACCATGCTGCTGCTGAGGTGGATGATACCCTTGCTGCTGATTGTGATTGTTGTACCCTGTCGCCTGGGATAAGGTGCCAAAATTTGACCACGCCCAACTATGCCTTATAAAAAGGACAATGCGGACGTTGCAAATATAACCTGAGTATTGTGCCCAGAGTCGAATCCACAGAGAATTAACCTATCAATCACTATCTTTAGACCTACTAAACTCTTTAGAATCAATTTCCCAAACGTTGAGAATCACAGTTGATGGTGTTTTTAATAACTAAGATTAACAGTAACTAATAGCTACAAATTAAAGATGCTAAGCTGTAAACAATAATGAGAAAGTGCTAAGGTAATGATTTCCCCTATTGATGGAATTCCTTCTGTTTATGCTTCATACAAATTTACCAACACATCTCTATCAATCATGAACGCTCTTCTTACCGTAAATCTCTCCCGAGTAATCACAGTAATTTACTAGTTGCACTCTCCCGAGATACACTAGCTTGCTTTATTTAACACAATTCACTTTAGATTACACCCAAGGCTTCGTTAACCCTAATCCCGCCTTTAAACCCTCGGTTATTGATCCCTCATATACTTTGGGAGTGGTGTTGTTCAACAATTACCTAAATATGCACTCTCTCCCGAGTTATGCACACTAAATAGGCACGGCTAATTGAGGATCCTGTCAATTAACTACAACAAACACATAGTTGAACAAATAGAGATTGGAACTAGCAATTTGTATTCACATAAACAAGAAGTTCATCCCCCAATAGGTTCCATCAAAACCTTAGACAAAGGATTTAGCTACTCATAACTATGGGTAAAACAAACTAAAACAATATTCATCATAAAACTTGCAAGAAAAATCAAAGAAAAGAAGAAAGATGTTTTGGGTGATCTCTCACAATTGTTTTCCTTGCTAAAATATTCTCCAATACAATCCTTCCTCCTTTGGGCGAAGTCTAGTATTTAAAATAGGGTTTTGGGCTAAAAATCCCGTGTTTTGCACTTAAGTCCCTGAACTTTTCCGCCTCTGCCGCGGTTATGCCGCGGTCGCGGTCAAACCGCGGCCACATACCTTCTCTAAATCTCAACTTATCCGCGACCGTCTTCTACCGCGGTTCTGCCGCGGTCGCGGTGGAACCGCGGCTGTGACGACCCGACCCGTCATCTCAAGTATTACAGCCCCATTTCCCCCATTTACTGCTTCTTCATGTTTCATTATCAGCAACGAGTGAGTTATAGTTGAATTGAATTGGTTTGAATAGGAAATGAGACACTTAGTCTCTTTAAGGAAGGCTTAAGTTGGAAAGGTCAACCGGATGTTGACTTATGAGTTAGAAGGCTCGGATGTGATTTCCGGTGATTCGTTTAGCTTCGGGGGATGATTTGTGACTTGGGAGTGCGATCAGAATTGATTTTGGAGGCCCGGTGTAGAATTAGGCTTGAATTGGCGAGGTTAGTATATTGGCGAATTCCGGTGGATGGGTGAGAATTTGATCCGGGGGTCGGAATGGAATTCCGAGAGTTGCTGTAGCTTCGTTAAGTGATTTTGGATATGTGTGCAAATTTTCAGGTCATTCGGACATCGTTTGATCGGGTTTACGATCGAAAGTGCATTTCGGAAGTTCTTGAAGAACTTAGGCTTGAATCCGATGTGAATTGATTATTTTAGCGTTGTTTGATGTGGTTTGATGATGGGAACAAGTTTGAATGAGGTTTTAGGATGTATTGGTGTTTTTGGTTAAGGTCCCGGGGGCCTCGGGGTGAATTCGGGTGGTTAAACGGAGAATTCGGAGTCTATTGCAGGTTTGAAGTTGCTGGTTCTGTCATTTCCGCATCTGCGGAAAAGGGACCGCATAAGCGGTTCCGCAGATGCAGCGTATTGGTCGCAGAAGCGGTCCTTGAGGGACCAGGGCTTTCCGCAGAAGCGGACGAAGTTCCGCAGAAGCGGACGAAGTTCCGCAAAAGCGGTCACTGCAGAAGCGGTTTTGGGACCGCAGAAGCGGTACTGGGCGACTTGAAGGAAAACCGCAGATGCGGTGAGTAGGCCGCAGAAGCGGAAACCGCAGAAGCGGTGAAATTGTCGCAGAAGCGAAAACAACTGTTACAGAAGGGTTTTTTTTATATTGTTTTCATCCGCGAACAAGAGTTGGTTTCCACCATTTTAAAGCGGTTTTGAGAGCTTTGAGCGAGAATTTTCGAGGGCTTTGATTGAGAATCAATTGGAGGTAAGTTCCTTGGTCTAAATATTCGAGTTTATGGTAGAAATTACATGTAAATTGTGGAAAATTCATCAAAAATGGGTCAAGTTAGGGCTTGAAAAGTTGTGATGTAAAACCGGATTTTGAAAGGGCATTTGAACTCCGATTTTGGTAAAATTGGTATGTGTAGACTCGTGGCGAGACGAGGAATCCAGTGATGTAAATTTCGTAATTTTTCGAGAAGTGGGCCCGGGGCTCGGGTTTTGCCAACTTAGTGAATTTTGGTGTTTTTCGAGTCTTTTCGATTGGGTTATGTTTCTTTAGCCTATTGTAATGTATTCGTTGTGGTTTTAATCAGATTCGGCATGCGAAGAGGTTGATTCGAAAGGCAAAGGCATAGCGAGCTAGACTTGTGGCCGGCGTGAGTAATAGATGTAGATGATGACCTGAGGGTTTGAAACCCCGGTATATCACATTGTGACGCTATATTGAGGTGAGACACGTACTCTTTGACGAGTGCGGGGTCGATTGTGACTAGGGATTGTGACCTAGTCCGTTCCGATTGATGTTCGTACTGTGTTCTTGACTAGAAATTGTTTGGTAATCATCCTACTTGGATTTTATGAATATGTTTGGGGCTTTGTGCCTATCATTTGCATCCTTCAGGGATCCTTGTCACTGCTTCCATGATGCTTAGCATATTTCATGATATCAGTCCTGAGTTAGACACTGCCTCGAAATGTTTAGTAAATAAATAAAGGTTTAAACACTTAGCTCTATAATTCCTAATAATTGAAACTAAAAATGAACAATTTGACTGTGCCCGAGTGGCTTGCATGCATATATATATCTGGACTGAGTGTGGATCGGGCTGCACGCCGCAGCGAATGCTACGATCATATTGCGTTTGGGCTGTAGGAGCCCCTCGGAGTCTGAACCCCCACAGTGAGCGCGGGTACCCAAATGGATCGGGCTGCGCGCCGCAGCGGTCATGTGCATTGCATTGCATTCATGCATTTATACCTATTTGTCTTACTTGTCCTGGTATTGTTGTTGTTCTACTGTTTAATGTGCTGAATCGCTGATTATAGCTTTATATTGTAATATTTCGAAATTTCTTACTTTCAACCATTATATATGTTTATTACTCACTGAGTTGGAAGTACTCACTTTACTCCCTGCACCTCACGTGCAGTTGCAGGTATTGTTCACCCGGTAGCGGGTTATTAGCGGATTGAAGGTATTGTTATTGTAGCTGAGCAAGGTGACCGCCAGCGTTCGCGGCACCGGATGTTGTCTTTTGTTTTCCAGAAATTTTTCTTGTATATATTTATTAGCCTGTAGTTGTGTTAAGGTTTCCTTAGATGCTCGTGACTTGTGACACCCCGGTCGGGTAGTAATTAACAGTTTCTAATGCAATTAAGTTGTATCTTCTATTCATTTATGTTTAATAATTGTTAGTGAAAGGATTCGGGTTAGTTGGCTGGCCTTGTCTTCACGAGAGGCGCCATCACGACCGGGTATGGGAATTGGGTCGTGACAAGTTGGTATCAGAGCCTAGGTTACTAGGTCTCACGAGTCATAAGCAGGTTTAGTAGAGTCGCGAATCGGTACGGAGACGTCTGTATTTATCCTCGAGAGGCTGCAGAACCTTTAGGAAAACTTCCCATTCTTGGAATTCTTATCGTGCGTACTTGATTCAGCTTGAGATATAACTCTTGAAATTTCTTCCACACGCCTGTATGCGCACGTGAGCGCTCAGTATTATATGTGCCTTGATGGTTTGTGATTCCCCGATCGAGGGGCGAGATGTAATCTTCGTGAGTATGTTGGGCCAGTCTGGAGGACTTGAGGCCGGATCCTTGCCTATGGCTTGAGCACCGAGGTGCTGATTGTGTGAGCAAGTGTTTTGAATATTATGTTCAGTATTGCCCCTATTAGCCGGAATGGCGGTTTGGTATTCATGTGATGAGTATGTTAGTACTGCGAGATGTAATTATATGACTTGGTAGTGACGAAGAAGTCTGCAGGATAATAGATGAACTGTTAAGTAATTCGACTCCTATTGTGGATTGATGTGTAGCCCGAATTATGGGCGCGTGAAGAACATTGTCGTACCTCCTAGTTGGGAAGTGAAGTGCATTGCATGCGGCGGTATGAGTTCGGACTCAGGAAGACTAATGACTGAGTAACGTATATGATGGTGAAAGGTATGCTGAAGTACTAAATTGAGGCGAAGCAGGGGTCATCTCCTGCGGAGTGTTCTTGAGTGGTATGGTCCTTACGTGTATGTTAGAAGATCTCATGTGTAATTGAAGGGTATGTGTTGAAATTTAAAAATTCGGGTCGCTTAAGAGAGTGGACTCAGTTGATGTGGGGATAAATGCGAGGGTTGTAGAGGATTTCAGTACTAGATGATCTGTGTTTTCACAAACTTGTAGATGATTTGAGTTTAATCTCACTATGACATTGTGGCATCATTAGAGTAAAAGTGTTATGAGTTGTTAAGTGTGTCTTGATATATGGCTTCGAGCCAAGTTGGGGAGGTTGCTGTTGATTAGCTGATTGCACGGTTATGTGCTATGTTGGTTACGTCTCGAGGTATGCTGGCGAATCGGTTCTAGTTGTAGAAATTGAGCCGAGGATGGGCGAGTGAAGCAAAATTTCGACAAAGGTTATATTATGTTCCATAGGGTATGAGAATTTCGGAATGTCTAGAGTTGTTGTTGGTAAAGAATGCTCGGTGCATAGAGCAGGAAGTTGCTTGGTTGTATTGGGATGAGGGT
>NW_017688630.1:0-549 GCF_001879085.1 Nicotiana attenuata
ATGAAGGTTTTGAACCCCCTTGACCACTAAATTACACTTTTGGGTTGTGTTAAGGGGGTTCAAAACTTAATATATAGAGATAAAAACCAGATTTTGCCTTATATATACCGTGTAATTTTTCGGCGAAGGGGTTCGGGTGAACCCCTTGCCCCCCTAAATCCGCCCCTGCCTGCGTGAATACCAGATTTTTTGTACACCGGACTGACCTACTTCGAATATGACTGAATGTTTTAGCCGGTTCGATTTTGAAACCTTCCAAATTTCGACTGACTATTTTATTTGCATATAACCTATTCCTCACAATTGCTCCTTGTGATGCAGCGGAACCATGGCGATTAGGATATCAAGACGCATCAACACCTATAATGCAAGGAATAACAGACTTACATCACGATGTCTTTTTCTTCGTTATTATGATTTTGGTTTTCGTATCATGGATCTTGGGTTGCGCTTTATGGAATTTCCACTATAAAACAAATCCAATCCCGCAAAGGATTGTTCATGGAACTACTATCGAGATTCTTCGGACCATATTTCCTAGTATCATCC
>NW_017688630.1:5060-5940 GCF_001879085.1 Nicotiana attenuata
GAAAATGAAAGATGATGGCACTATTGACAAATATAAGGCAAGACTTGTGATCAAAGGGTATAGACAACGAGAAGGTCTTGACTATTTTGATACATACTCTCCAGTTACAAGAATTACGTCCATACGAACGTTAGTAGCGTTAGCTGCAGTTTATGGTCTTGAAATTCATCAAATGGATGTTAAGACGACCTTCTTAAATGGAGAGTTGGAGGAAGAAATCTACATGGAACAACCTGAAGGGTTTGTGGTTCCAGGTAAAGAAAAGAAGGTCTGTAGACTTGTTAAGTCCCTTTACGGATTAAAACAAGCACCCAAACAATGGCATGGGAAATTTGACCAAACAATGTTGTCAAATGGATTTAAGATAATTGAATGTGATAAATGTGTGTTCATTAAAAATGTTCCAAATCACACAGTCATTGTTTGCTTATATGTGGATGATATGCTCATAATGAGTAATGACATTGCCAACATAAATGCTACTAAGCGTATGCTAACTAGCAAGTTTGATATGAAAGACTTGGGAGTTGCTGATTTAATTCTGGGATTTAAGATCCATAAGACTTCTCAAGGTATGGCATTGTCACAATCTCATTATATTAAGATAGTACTTGAAAAATTCAAGCACTTGGGCTTTAAAGTTGCAAAGACTCCAATTGATGTGAATCTTGCATTAGCAAAGAACAAAGGCCAAAGCATATCACAATTGGATTATGCTCGTGTGTTAGGTTGCTTAAATGTACATCATGAATTGTACACAACCAGATATAGCTTGTGCTATAGTAAATTGATCGGATATACGAGCAATCCAGGTCAATCTCATTAGATGGCCATGTAAACGAGTTTTTAGGGGTATTTTAGTACATACCCTAGGACTTTG
>NW_017688631.1:0-1004 GCF_001879085.1 Nicotiana attenuata
TGCCTATTTAGTGTGTATTACTCGGGAGAGAGTGCATATTAGGTAGTTGTTGAACAACATCACTCCTAACGTATATGAGAGATCCATACGGAGGGTTTAAAGGTGAGATTAGGGATAACAAAACCTTGGTGCGATCCGAGTGAGCCGTACTTAATGCTAGCTAGCGTAATTTGGGAGAATATATCTAGTAAATTATGGTAATTACTCAGGAGAGAGTTACGACATTCTGAGTTGTTGGCCCAAGATCAGTTGAAGTTTGAAGAATGACAAACGAACTCAGTGAAGGACCAGGTTCATCTAAGGAGACACAGTTGTTATGGCCCATACACATGAGATGCACGTGAAGAAGATAAGTCCTTGAGATCAAGCAGCAATATCTTGATGAATATCTTCTGAACTGATCGAAAAGATTGCATATAGGATAAGGAGTTGAAGTCTCCTTATGAAAAGAGAATTACATCCGGATCAAGAATATGGATTAGGAGTTAAAGTTGTTCTTGGACTCGAATTGTCAAATGATCCACAATTCAAGTTCTTATCAAACTCTGATTACTAACTCTATAAATATAACGATTGTTCTCTTTTACAGGTGTTGCACATAAGCATAAGTTAAGCATATTTGAGAGCAAAAAGATCAAGTCTGATTTGCAAGCAGCATATGCGAGATACAAGTGTGCACGTCTGAAGCTACATGAACTAAGATAGAAGAACCAGTTTCATCATTGTGTTTATTCTAAGTTTAGTTCAATTGTAGTAGGTTTTCATATTGTACCTTTCAGCTTTCATAGAAGCAATTGTAATAGGTATATTGAGTATTCAAGTTAGAGTTAAATTGAAAGTGTCGCAACAGTTGAGGTTGTGTGCTACACTGGGATTAGAGTTAATCCTTAGGTTTACAAAGAGTTTTGTAAATGCAGTTTTTGGCTCAGTGATTTTAGTGGAGTTTGGGAAAATCCTACTGAGTAGTAGGTCGTGGTTTTTCACCTTTTGAGCCAGGTGTTTTT
>NW_017688631.1:5373-5940 GCF_001879085.1 Nicotiana attenuata
CGGCCGCGCAACAAATCAGTCGCGGTCCGTGCCTAGGTCCTCCTATCCCTACTTCAATGATTTTTGATACTTGAGCAGGTTTCACTCCGTTTCGAGCTGATTCTTGACTTTCGCATGGGTCCAAGGAATTCGGAACCTATCCCACTGAGCAGATAACAATCAACACTTCTTCTGCCACCATTGCTTCTTCACCTTCCACACTGATGGGCTCACGCCCATCGACACCAGTTGCTCCTTCGCCACCAACAACAACTACATCTCCTCCACCGGTACCATGTGAACAAGAAAGGGACACCTCTCTGCATTGGTCTCCTCACCATGGGAACTTGGGTAGCAACTATGTTATACTTTTCTAAGACCCCCAAGGGAGGCGAAGTGCCAACCTTTCAGTTTCACAAGATTGCCACGTCCTCTCAGGGCTGGTGGAGCTTGCCAATTATATGAAGCCGTTGGCTTTGGCAAAAGAATGGAAGAAGATGTGCTCCCTTTCTTGGGAGTGTTTGATAAACAACGCCATGCATAATGCGGCGCAGGTATCATGCTAGTTTCCTTGTATTTTATTTTCTG
>NW_017688632.1:0-728 GCF_001879085.1 Nicotiana attenuata
TCCAAGGGACTCAAAATTTTGGCTAACTCCCTAAATTTTCAAAACTTTCGGTAGAGTTTTCCTTGTAAATTGGACTATCCAAAAAAATATCCCTGTCACAAATACCACAACTACACCAACAACAACCAAATATACTATAACAGGTCATTCATAGGCACCATACACAGCTCATAAATTAATTACTCACACTCCGGCAAGGAGGTACCACAATAACTAACAAGAATCTAAAGCACAACACTTTAGCAAAAGTAAATCACTTTAATGAATTAAATATACTCTGGCATAAACTAAATCACTACAACAACTAAATATAATCTAGGAAGGACATAAACACTTGCTAACTTGTATTTAATAAATGAAACATAAATGTCAAGCCAAACCTAGGTTCACATACCTTGTTACTCAAATAAATAAGGATACTTCTTCCTCATATCTTCCTCGACCTCCCACGTAGCTTCTTTTGAATCATGATTACTCCACAAAACTTTTACCGATGCTATATCTTTTGTTCTCAACTTTCTTACTTGTCTATCGAGAATTTCTATAGGTACCTCTTCATAAGTCAAGCCTTCTTTAATTTCTATGGTATCGGCAGGTATTATATGTGACTCATCATGAATTGTACTTTCTAAGCATAGATACATGAAAGACAGGATGAACAGAGGACAACTCAACGGGTAGCGCTAGCTTATAAGCCATGTTTCCTTTCTTTCTAGATTTCATAGGTC
>NW_017688632.1:5210-5940 GCF_001879085.1 Nicotiana attenuata
TGGTCGTGAGGCAGAGGAGTATTATATAGGGCTTTAAGCCCTAAATTTACTTTAAAAACTTTACTTTGTCTTTCCCTTTTTTTTTGTATACTCACTTCTAATATTAATAATATTAAATTATTATATTCCCTAATTGTACATCCAATTATTTATAAATAGATAAGTAACACAAAATCAATCACAAGGGTTTTAATCCGTAATAGAAGTATAATTTAAGGGAAAAAAATTAATTTCTATA
Organism: Nicotiana attenuata; assembly: GCF_001879085.1. Lineage (NCBI taxonomy): Eukaryota > Viridiplantae > Streptophyta > Magnoliopsida > Solanales > Solanaceae > Nicotiana > Nicotiana attenuata. Next base: position 5,449 of record NW_017688632.1, read on the forward strand.
TTTAGCGAGTCTTGAAAATTTTATAAATTAGAGGAGTGTTACAATCTTCCCTCCTTAAAAATATTTGTCCTCGAATGTTGTTAGGGCCTTATTCTTAAGCTAACAATCATTCCTTAGGTCCTTGAACCTCTTAAGTTTTCTTAGCACTAATCACTTTTCCAAGGGACTCAAAGTTTTGGCTAACTCCCTAAATTTTCAAAAATTTCGGCAGAGTTTCCCTTATAAATTGGACTATCCAAAAAATATCCCTGTCACAAATACCACAACTACACCAACAACAACCAAATATACCATAACAGGCCATTCATAGGCACCATACGCAGCTCATAAATTAATTACTCATACTCCGGCAAGGAGGTACCACAATAACTAACAAGAATCTAAAGCACAACAACTTTAGCACAAGTAAATCACTTTAATGAATTAAATATACTACAGCATAAACTAAATTACTACAACAACTAAGTATAATCTAGGAAAGACAGAAACACT
>NW_017688633.1:0-554 GCF_001879085.1 Nicotiana attenuata
GAAAAGAAGGAAAGAGACGATACCCACCCACCCAAGCAAACCACCCACCCTTAGAACCCCCAAGGGGTAGGAGAAGGGTTGCGGGAAATTAGGTGTGACACTGAATGACGTGGCGGGATGTGATTGATAAGGGCTAATGTGCACCGTCCCAGCGCACGGAATTTAATGTGCGCATTGTGCCGTGTTTCTAGTTTAAAACACTATTTAGCCGTTAAATGGGGCTTTGCTTTAGGCATTAGAGGAAACAACTGGGTAAAAGTGACAGTTTTCGATATTATTTGGGGGTTGAATGTAATTTGAGTAACTTGTTGTGCATTACTTGTGAAGTTCTGAGAAAATCGAACTGCAAAATGCAAATATTACATCTAAAAATTCCAAGAGATTTTGGTCACATTTAAATTTTGTTATATTTTCTAATTTCTTTTTTCTTTCTTTTATATCTTTGGTTTAATTTGCATCTCAGATCCATTGACTTTCTGAGCTTCTCGATTGAGCTTTGTTCATAAAACTTACTCCTCCGTTTCAGTGTATGTGAACCTATTTTTTTTTTTTAG
>NW_017688633.1:5089-5940 GCF_001879085.1 Nicotiana attenuata
GAAAGGCCCCGTTAAAAAAAAATTTACGGTAATTAAAGGTACCTTTTAGAGTCCACGTTTTTTCGGCTCTACGACCGAGGACGTTGTCACCGTTACCTAGAACGGCCTTCGAGAATTTCAAAATATAAGGCTCATCTACCTCTCCTTGGACTCCGTTTTTATGCTCGTAAGGATCCATTCCCTTTTCACCATCCGAACATAATGTAGAGAAGCGTTTGGAATGAGGTCCAACGCGCTAAAATACATGAACTTCATTTTTGACCTCCTCAACACCAATCACACTAGAGTCAACTAAATTTGTATCTTCAATGTCCTTGGCTGACTCTAGTGTTACTTATTGAACATCGACATCCTCAAATTCTAATTGGATAGATTGTTGGTGTTCTACTCTAACCTCCTCCCTTAGCACCTCAATTTCAGTGTCTAATTCATGCTCTTCTTGACTACCATCCCCAATATAGGCTTGTTGAGCATTAAATGCTTCAACTAGTTGACTCATTTGTGCCTCCAGGTTGCGAATAGTATCATCTTGCCTTTCTATCTGCATCTGTCTTTCATCATTTTGTTCCGCAAGGTACTTTAACATATCCTTGATCTCTTTCAGGTTCTCATCCCCGGGTTCTTTGTTCCTATTAACTTCACAAGAAAAAGTACAACCATCAAAGTAAGGGGTTGGGGAAAGATAAGAAATATAAGCACAACCATGAAAGTGACCCTCTTGACTACCACACATATCACATGCATTCCACACATAAGATTGGGTTGGTGCACATAACTCGTTCTCGGGAATATTTTGACTATTTTGACCCAGGTGGTTTCCGCCACAATTCACACAAGGAAGATCAACAATA
>NW_017688634.1:0-736 GCF_001879085.1 Nicotiana attenuata
GTAGCTCTTTGTTCTCTTCCATAACTCCCACACAATCACAGCTGGTAAGGCTTGCACAATAGGCTGCAATCGAGGGATCACATCTGCAGTCCATCACTTGATCACTGCTTGATGGAATGTAATCCCCTGCATAGCAATTCGTGCATGAGGCAGAAAATATTTCCACACCCTATTTGCAGAATATAATGTAAAGAACAGATGTTGCATAGTCTCCTCGTTTGGTTCAGTACAACACTAACAATTTGAAGCCATAAGATACCCCAATCTCCTAAAGAAATCATCCAAAGGCAGCTTGTTTTTCCACACTTTACACATGAAGAAAGCAATCTTAAAAGGTAGTCCTTTCACTCAGATTTTCTTGTAAGCCTTGGCAGGTTCATTTCTCCTTCTCAAGTACTCCATGCCGATTTTACACTGAATACACCCCTTGTTTCTAGCATTCGTTGAGGTTTGTCCAGAACATCGTGCACCACTGGAGGCTTCATGTGTCAGTAGAATGTGATCTGCAAGTTCTTCTTGCAGTATCTCCCTTATCTTCTCCTCATCCCATTGATCATTCTCAACCACAACATATATGTTTGTGTTTGTGTATGGTATTCATCACATACAAAGTCTAGAGTGTGACAAAGTATAGAGCTCCAAACTTGTTCAGTGTTCAAACCAAATACGTGACGGACCCCTATCTTAGGCTTACCATAGTATTTTGATGTTCAATGATATCCCTACACTCACTATT
>NW_017688634.1:4158-5939 GCF_001879085.1 Nicotiana attenuata
CGTCTTGTTAACTTTGCGGGAGGCCATGAAAATTCGCTAAATGGCACGTCCCGAATTTCTAAAATATTTTTAATAAAGCAATTAAAGAGGGCCACGCAATTTGTGATTTTATTTGGCACGGCGCACCTCAATTCGTTCTTAAAGGACAACCTAAAGACGAACTAGCATTATCTATAAGAATTGTCTCTAAAAAAAACTTAATTTGTTAACATTATGAATTAACTAACATTATGGTATTCAAGGAAATTCGGGCCCCAAGCTCAAGTCCGAACCCGAACAAGGCGATCTCCGTTACTGAAGAAACCCTTAGCTCGAATCCGCTACTTAACTTGAAGGCCCAGGCCTACAATGTTTCAATTATTTAATGGATTGGTTATCAATTCTTGGGCCTAATATAGCACGCCTCCGATATACTCTGACCAAAAGGTTTCTAAATTAACTCATGAGGGCCATAAATCGTGTAGCGTTTATATTGTTAAAGAGCATATACAACATTCGTGCCCTGTGCGCGAATTCAAAATGAAGCAATACAGAACACGAATTAAGAATTTAAATAGTCCAAACAATTCATTCATTTGCATTACTTCAACATTAAGGACAAATACCAATCAGAAAACACCAAAAAACTAAAAGATCTGTTAAAATTTTTACAATCCATCAGTTAAGCTACAACGAAATATGTTATGCCTTATAAAAGTATCATGAATATGTTATGCCTTATATAAGTATCATGTCACTTTTTAAACTAAATAACTGAAGCATTGGTTTTAAGCCTAGCTTTCAAAGAAGTCAATCACTCCAATCTTTTAACTTAGCACCAAACAACCATGAACCGAAATTTATATAAGTGACTCATATTTACTGAAAACAAATCGGAAAATCCATATTCTAGGCATTCAGAATACCATGCACATGAGACGAAGGATTCAACATAAGGAAAACATCAAAGATGCGAAACAAATTCAGGTTTCCCTTGAAGCTTTTAAAAGAACGTACATGGATTTCCAAGTAAAGACCAAATGAAAATGTCGAATTCTGAAACGGAACCGTGAGCTACGAACGGAATTAATGAACGGACGACCTCGTCGGATCCGAACTCAAACCAGCGACTGGACTGAACCTCGAACCTTAGTTTCCGTTAGCTACTCTGTTTTTATTTGCCTGAAGAGCTGGACAAGGAAGGGGGATACTCAGAAGTTAAGGGTGGGAGAGAACGGGAGGTCCATGGCGGAACTGGGAACACCGGTTGCTGCTGGCTTTGTTTTAGAGAGGGAGGTCGTTGGGGTGAGGTCTCAATGCTGCTAAAAATGGTGAAGCAGCAGGGGTCGTTTGGGGTGGCGTAGTGTGAAAGAGACGATCTGAGGGTGGGATTTTGGAAATTTCGGCGTTGTAGCTTAGCCTTCGAACCTTAGGCTTTGCTTTTCTTTCTCTATTTTAGCTGAAGGCTGCTCCCGAATTGTTTGCTGAAGAAGATGATCATCCTATGGGGGGTCTTCTCTGGAGTTATACGGCGGATTCAATATTTTTTGGTGTGTACCGTGTGTTTTGGCATATGTAGTATTATATAGGGTAGGGATTAGGTTAGGGGTATGGGCCTAGGAACTATGGGCTAGGGATTTTGGGCCAAAGACTAAAAAAATGGACTATAAGATTTATAAAAACGGGATAAACCAACCTAAAACTAATTCTTTCTTCTAAAATTATGTACAATTATAATATAAAAATATAAAACTAATTTTAATTAATTGAACTAAACTATAAAAACATAAAACTAATTTTTT
>NW_017688635.1:0-588 GCF_001879085.1 Nicotiana attenuata
GTACTTTAATTTTTTTTTTAATTACGTTAAGGTTTTTTTTTGGGTTCTATTTTTTTGTAATTTTTACTAAAACAAAATTCTTTTTCATTGTATTTTCGTAATTTTTTCTCTTTTTTTTTTTTGATACAAGACTTGAAAAAAGGAAATTACATAAAGATACAACCTAAAAGGACAACATTTAAATAAGACTGAAGTCGACTTAAATAGACCCTTTTTTTTCTTTTTTTTCTTTTTTTTTAAATAAAAATAAAAATAAAAGTAAAAGGCAAAAACAACAAGACTCAAAAGACTCTTACAGACTCGATGACTACAAATGAACAATCAAAGTGGACTGCCAGCTAAAAGAAGACTCTGATCTCTGCAGGAGGCTCCATCAGCATCATTGTAGTCAAAGTGCTTATTCTTGCGGCTGACCTCCCATATCATGGTATATGCGCTTCAACTCTGTGGCAATGTGGTGTGCGAAGTTGGGCGTTGCCATAGCAAATTGCTCTTGAGTCAAACCCTGACAAGTCACACACCCCCGAGCGGTATAAGTAGCCACTTCATAGACCCTCCTTCTAACATGCTCCTGGCTCTGACTTAAAA
>NW_017688635.1:5116-5939 GCF_001879085.1 Nicotiana attenuata
TTAGCCATCGCTACCTTCCCCTTAGATCTGGTCAAGTAATGATGTGTTGCCAGTTTCACCACAAACCAACCACCTTAAGCTTACTATATAAGAGGCAACAAATGTGTTAGGATTAAGCATTTTATAAATACGAATCACAGGTAACTATGCTATGCTCCTAACATTATCACGTCTCTAACATGCTTTTGGAAGGGTTCATGTTTCATTCCGGCTTATAAGGTTGCTGCTTATTGACACTCTTATTTATTCCTCTCTTCTTCTCTTTTTTTTTTCCTTTTTTTTTACACCTTGCCTTATTTTAGAGCCGTTGAAAAATATCTCGATCGAACCTTTTGGGGGTTGCCTACGTATCATGTCGCCGCATGAATCAGATCATTACGTAGTTCAAGGACACGACCAATTTTTTTTTTTTTAATTACAAAGGTTTTTTTTTTGGGGTTCATTTTTTTGAATTTTTCTAAAACAAAATCTTTTTCATTGATTTTCGAATTTTTTCTCTTTTTTTTTTTTTGATTACAAGACTTGAAAAAAGGAAATTACATAAAGATACAACCTAAAAGGACAACATTTAAATAAGACTGAAAGTCGACTTAAATAGACCCTTTTTTTTTCGTTTTTTTTACTTTTTTTTTAAATAAAAATTAAAAATAAAAGTAAAAGGCAAAAACAACAAGACTCAAAAGACTCTTACAGACTCGATGACTACAAATGAACAATCAAAGTGGACTGCCAGCTAAAAGAAGACTCTGATCTCTGCAGGAGGCTCCATCAGCATCATTGTAGTCAAAGTGCTTATTCTTGCGGCTGACCTCCCATATCATGG
>NW_017688636.1:0-819 GCF_001879085.1 Nicotiana attenuata
CGTAGACGGGTACTTTTCGAGGTCCCTTAGTGTTAGATAGTACGCGCGTTCGGGACCGCGAAGGGGCCCCCTCCGGAGTCTGCACACCCACAGTGAGCGTGGGTACCCATGTGATATGAGAGTGAGCCCGAGGGGCTGTTATTATGCTGAGTGACTGATACTGAGCCCAGGGGCTGATACTATTCTGAGCGATTGATGCTGAGCCAGGGGCAGATTTCCACTCACTATTTACTTGTTGTTTTACCTGATTTACCTGATTTTAAAAGGAGATTTCATTCGACTCTTTACTATTCCACTGTTTTACATTTTTACTGCCAGATATAGATTGCTTTGTGCAATTTTGTGTTTTCATGCCTTCGGTTATTATTTATTATTATTACTCACTGGGTCGGAGTACTCACATTACTCCCTGCACCATGTGTGCAGATTCAGGCATAGCAGAGTCCACACCTGAGCACTGATTTCCTTCCAGAGCAGGCAGCGATTTGGAGATACGAGGTAGATGTTGACGTCCGCAGCCTCTTGTCTCCCCTATCTTATATCATTTATGTTTTCTTCAGACTATTGTACCGAATATTACTCTTTGTAGACCTATAGCAAACTCTGTAGTAGCTCATGACTTGTGACACCCCGGTTTGGGCTATGTCGGGACGGTTTCCTTTGTTTTTATCGCTGATTCCGCATTATTGACTATATTAAGCATGTGTTAGAATTGTTAATATTAATTAATTACTTTGAAAGAGGTGTTGCGTTGTTCTGGCTGGCCTTGTCTTCACGAGAGGCGCCATCACGACCGGGTTTGGGAATTGGGTCGTGACA
>NW_017688637.1:0-242 GCF_001879085.1 Nicotiana attenuata
TTCAAGTTTTAGCAATCAGGAGCCCACCTGGAGAACAGAGGCATTTATTTCAAGTTTTAGCAGTCAGGAGCCCGCCTGGAGAACAGAGGCATGTATTTCAAGTATTTAGCAGTCAGGAGCCCGCCTGGAGAACAGAGGTATATATTTCAAGTTTTAGCAATCAGGAGCCCGCCTGGAGAACAGAGGCGTATATTTCAAGTTTTAGCAGTCAAGAGCCCGCCTAGACGAACAGAGGCATATAT
>NW_017688637.1:5200-5939 GCF_001879085.1 Nicotiana attenuata
CGCCCGATCAAAAGCTGTTACCAATGTGTTAAATGCCCTAACGCTAACGTGATGGTTTCATTTTGCCATATCATTTCAGACAGGTGGTTGGTTTGTGGTTTTAAAAGTAACTTTTCCCTGCAACACAAAGGCAAAGGGCAATGGCAGAGAACAACAGAACTGAGTTGCTTAATACCGATGGTCGACAACAGTTGGTGGAACGGGATAATGGGTTGGTTGAAGAGGTGCGGATGCTGAGACAACACATGACAAGCATGTATCAAGCCTGTATGACTGGAAAGGCCCCACCCCCGCCACCACCAATTTTCTCGGACGCTACCCAAACTCCCAACACAATGCCGGATGATCCTCCATATTCTCCAGATACGCCCCCTTATCACACTCGCCCCAACTGCCCTAGTAGCTCCGTCGCTCATCCTTCAATCACTTCTCCCCAATATTGCCCTCCTGTCATATCCGTTACCCCAGACAATGAACATCCACCCAACGCACGTAATGCCCGATTTCACCCTTCAGAGGTTGCCCACAAGGTCCTTGATCCATACAAGAAGAGCTCCCAGGATGAGCAGATTCATGGTAGAAATGAAAGGGTTACGGGAAGAACAGGGCGAGAAGAGGTACCCAGGAAATTGACAAGCACAGAACTGTCCTTAAGGGACAAGCGAAGAGTGGAAGGCCAGGGTAGCATGACTTGCAAAGGACCGATTGTGCCACATGACACCCGCCTGCCCGCAGGATT
>NW_017688638.1:0-754 GCF_001879085.1 Nicotiana attenuata
GATCCATATTTCAACCTTAGTCTTAAACCTTAGAACTCAATCTCTATCATCCAGAACTCATTACAAGACCCGAATCCCACAGCCACACACTATAAAAGTCTGAACAAGCTGTATCAAGTCACAACCATAACACAAGATGTAATCACATGATATACCCCATCAGTTCGACACTTACAGTAGGAACTGCTGACCACCATTACGGCCCAAAACAAATTCGATGCCGGTAAAAAACCTCATATCGATTAGAACCTCATTCAAAACCTTCATACCCTACCGATGATGAAAGAAACACGCATAACTGCTTAACCACTCATCTGATCTATAAGCCATAGTAACTCATTCTAAAGCAGACATGATTAACAATCCTCCACTACTACTTTACAATCTCTTCTGAACTCTTACTGCAACTCTCTTCTTGTCTGTTCTGTGGCTTTCACAAGACTACTGCACTTTCTCTTTGTTTGTTTCCTTTGAAACTGGTATGTTCTAATTTAAGTTTCAACATCATCACAATGTATTTATTTACAGCTTTTGTATCCCTGCCTACTTTACTACTTCTGCAAAGTTAACTATTTGAACTAGCATGTTAATCTTTTCTGTTTGTTTTTACTATGAACCCTTGCTCCCTATCCCTTTATGTGCTGTGAGTTGCAGTTTAAAACATGGCAATATGCAAGTTATTGTCTATGGTTTGAACTTGATCCCTTAAAGGATCCTAACTTCTAAACAATGTATTCTAACAGGCTTATGGGGT
>NW_017688638.1:5383-5939 GCF_001879085.1 Nicotiana attenuata
AAACTCTTCTACACTTGGATTTTTTCTACTAATTTACACGTACAGTTCCTCTTTCACGTCTCTACTATTGCTCCTTATATATGATTGAATTTTCCTCTTAAATGGTTTTCAAAGGTTTGCAACTTAGTGTAAACTTCTTTCTGAATATAGCTTGATTGATTTCTTTCCATCTTTTACTGATTTCCTAGGTGACTCGACTTAGGTAAAACCCTTCTTCATCTTTTATGACTTGGTTCATTCATACCAAATTTCAAACCTTGTGATTTACTGGCTGTTAATTGATTCCATTGCCTTATCTGCACAAACCGTGTATTATCAAAACCCTGTCCTTAAATAACCTTTATGTATTTTCCCTCAATTACATGCTTTACACAAAGTGTTTATTTAATTCCTTTCCTTAAATGGTTTTACCCGTTTGAAACTGAATCCCTTAATTAAAGGGAGTCTTATGTAATTGATTTACAATCAGTCTTCAATTATTTTCTCACCTTATTTCCTCATGACTTTCACACTATAAATACATGACTCTTTAACTCAAAGCAGACATGATTAACAA
>NW_017688639.1:0-5939 GCF_001879085.1 Nicotiana attenuata
ACACGGGATTTATTTAATTAAAAATCAGAGTCACCACTTGGGAGATTTATGGTATCCCAAGTCACCGGTTTTAATCCCGAATCAAGGAAAAGAATGACTCTGTTATACAGTCTGCGAACTAGAAATCCGAGTAAGGAATTCTGTTAACCCGGGAGAAGGTGTTAGGCACTCCCGAGTTCCGTGGTTCTAGCACGGTCGCTTTGATCCTACTTGGCTTGTTAAATTGTTTAATTACTGATTTTAGAACCTATGTGCTTTTGCTTCTCACCGCTTTTTAATAAGAAAATTATCTTGAAACGGGTTACGCGTACGTATACCCACTTGTTTGGCGCGTCAAAAATCATGTCACGCGAACGTGTCCACAATTAATAACACTTTATTATTATCAAGGAAATTTGGGCCAAAGTTGCGCGAACGCATACTCCGGTTTTGTTTTTAGAAGCGTAATTGTGTTACGCGGACGTATACATAATCACACTAGTATTTTAAAACGGCCTTAAAGGATATTCTACGAAATATTTAGTCATTTTTACATCTAGGTTACGAAATTAATACGAGGGCTGTAAAAACTAATTAATAGCCCATGAAAACCTATTTTTATTATTAAGAAAAGTTTGATCGAAGTTGCGCGAACGCATACTCCAAATTGGTTTTAGAATTGTGATCATGTTACGGAACGTATACGCAATCACAATCGTGCTTTAATCGGCCCTAAAGGCTTACTCTACGAATATTATGTTTGTTGCACCTACGCTAGGAAATAAGGCGAGACTACCTTCGAGTTGCCCATTAAAATTGGCTCAATAGGTAATGACTGGGCTCCAAGTGAAGCCCAGCCTAACAATCCAATCACGAGGAACAAACTGCGCCTGAGGTCAGCCCAGCGAATTGGGCTTCACGGTTGAATACCATATAGGCCTTTTAGTTGATCAGTCGCTTGCTTTAAGCTGAGTAACATACCAGGCCCATTTCGAAACCAAGACATATGTATAAACTACCAATTTGATTTCCAGGTTTACTGTTATTCAGAGCATGAAGCAACAATTGACCAAATTAATCCAGCAACCCCAAATCAAACACTCATTTGACTCCGAAATTATGCAATCATTAGCCCAATCCAAAGGAACAGTAGTAGGACCTCACGAGCGACCATGACAAGCAAACTTGAAAAAAAAAACAACAAATAAGGCTACTAACACTTGTAAAAATAAAATTCATTCGAGAAAGTTAATTTTGAGCTTAGACAAACCCTGTGAACAAGTTGCACAAAAATTCCACAACACCTAATATTCGCATATTTGTACATGAAGAAGCTAACCAATTGACCCCAGCTGAAATCAAACCTAAGAATTTTCGACAGCCCAAAGCACACAGGGAATATACATTACTAATCACAGTCCATTGTTTGCTTAAGTAAAGTTCAAAGTACTAAGCTCATTTATACACTTCAAATTCCATGAACAAACCCCCAATCAACAGGTATGGTTCTAATTCTAACTTAGAGACACACAAAAAATAGAAACAAAGTCAAAATAAGTTCGGCTTCCAACATCCTCTTCATTTAGCATGAATTTCAAATCCTTTACATGTTCAAAGCCAACATAGTGCCGGTACCAAAGAAGGACGGGAAGGTTAGAGTCTGTGTCGACTACCGGGATCTTAACCGGGCTAGTCCCAAAGATGACTTCCCCTTGCCAAACATACACATTCTTATCAACAACTACGCCAAACATGAGTTGCAGTCTTTTGTTGATTGTTTCGTCGGATACCATCAGATATGGATGGATGAAGAAGATACTTCGAGCAGGATATTTTTGGATGACTAGGGAAACAGACTGTATCTAGTATGTTCGTAAGTGCCATCGCTGTCAGATACATGCAGACATGATAAAGGTGCCTCCTAACGAGCTTACTGCAACAAGCTCACCGTGGCCATTCGCCGCCTGGGGAATGGATGCCATTGGACCTATCGAGCCTGCCGCATCAAACGGGCACGGGTTTATCCTGGTGGCAATTGATTATTTTACTAAATGGGTTGAAGCAGCGTCATACAAGGCAGTGACTAAGAAATGGCAGATTTCGTCCGTGACCGTATTGTGTGCCGATTCGGAATTCCGGAATCAATCATCACCGATAATGGTTCGAATCTCAACAGCGACTTGATGAAAGCAATGTGTGAGACATTCAAGATTAAACACAAGAATTCTACAGCCTACAGGCCTCAGATGAATGGAGCTGTAGAAGCAGCCAACAAGAATATCAAGAAGATACTAAGGAAGATGGTTGAAAGTCACAAACAATGGCATGAGAAGTTATCATTCGCCTTGCTGGGATACCACACCACGGTCCGCACATCGACTGGAGCAACTCCCTACATGCTGGTTTATGGTACAGAAGCAGTCATCCCCGCCGAGGTAGAAATTCCCTCTTTGAGGATCATACAAGAAGCAGAGTTGGACGACGTAGAATGGGTAAAAGGTCGCAACGAGCAGTTAGCCCTTATAGATGGGAAGAGGATGAATGCAGTTTGCCATGGTCAGTTGTATCAGAACAGAATGTCCAGAGCCTTCAACAAAAGAGTTAAACCAAGGAAGTTTACACCGGGGCAGCTAGTATTGAAGAAAATATTCCCACATCAAGATGAAGCCTAGGGGAAATTCTCCCCCAACTGGCAAGGTCCGTACATGGTTCACCGGGTTATAACTGGAGGAGCCCTTATTCTTGCAGAAATGGACGGAGAAGTCTGGCCAAAGCCAATCAATACAGATGCAGTGAAACGATACTATGCGTAACCACTTATGATTTCTTATGACGATGTAATTTGAACTACGCCTGACCTGATTCCCGTTTAAGAGGGGATACGTAGGCAGCCCTATGGGTTCGGTCACAATTTAATAAAAATTCCATTTTTCCCCCTGCTATTGGAACTGGGGCAGAATTTTGAGGAGGACCCTCAAAATTCCGAAGTTAGTTCTCAGCCATTCATCGCCAGGAATGCCACCTCAGTAAACTGGGGCAGAATTTTGAGGAGGACCCTCAAAATTCCGAAGTTGATTTTTTCAGCCGTTTAGCGCAGCCGTCAGAAGTGCCAGCCCAGTAAACTGGGGCAGAATTTTGAGGAGGACCCTCAAAATTCAGGAGCAAGAGAGGTTGCAATGTCTTGAACCACGTCGCAGTCGTTGGTTCGTCTAAAAAAAACTATTTTCTACTTACATTATATTTACTAAATCGTGCATAACTATTGTTCAAATTGATGCTGTTTAGCAACGCTACCCCAAAGATACGCAACGCCGGAAGCTAGGGGAAACGAACTAGCCTTTCCCCCTTTTTTACAAAACTCACGATTTCTTTGGATGCAGGCACTCGACTTACAATATGGTTAGGAAAATTTACGTACGCATACTCCTCAAAAATGCAACTTCTCAGAATCATCACTTGTTCGTAATTGTTATCCGCACACAACCTCCCCAGCAGTCACGATGTCGTAATCAGCTATCAGCTAAGAAATCTCACTACTATCCGTCCTTTTATTTTCTTGCATTGCATAAGGCTACCTTTCTGACTTTCGAGACTAAGCTTTGTCTCCATCTGCATTATCTGCATAAGGCTACCTTTCTGCCTTCCGAGACTAAGCACTGTCTCCATCTGCATTATCTGCATAAGGCTACCTTTCTGTCTTCCGAGACTAAGCACTGTCTCATCCTGCATTAGCTGCATAAGGCTACCTTTCTGCCTTCCAAGACTAAGCACTGTCTCTATCTGCATTATCTGCATAAGGCTACCTTTCTGCCTTTCGAGACTAAGCACTGTCTCATCCTGCATTATCTGCATAAGGCTACCTTTCTGCCTTCCGAGGTTAAGCTCTACCTCCACTTGCATGGCTGAAATACCGCCACTTTATCTTTCTTGCATGGCTGAAATATCGCCACCTTATCTTTCTTGCATGACTGAAATATCGCCACCTTTACTTACGTCTTGCAATCGGCTGAAATATCGCCAAACTTTATTTAAATTCTACATCGGCTGAAAGATCGCCAGTTCATCTCCATCATCATCTATACCTATGCTTTCTGTCGGCTAAAATATCGCCATTTACATTTCTTGGCATCGGCTGAAACATCGCCTGCTTTATTTAAATTTCTGTCGGTTGAAATATCGCCAATTACATTTTTGCATCGGCTGAAACATCGCCTGCTTTATTTAAATTTCTGTCGGCTGAAATATCGCCATTTACATTTTTGCATCGGCTGAAACATCGCCTGTTTTATTTAAATTTCTGTCGGCTAAAATATCGCCATTTACATTTTTTGCATCGGCTGAAACATCGCCTGCTTTATTTAAATTTCTGTCGGCTGAAATATCACCATTTACATTTTTTGCATCGGCTGAAATATCGCCATTTACGTTTTTTCCATCGGCTGAAATATCGCCAAATCTTGCATTTCATGGGCTGAAATATCGCCAAACTATCTGAGGGCGTCATTGTTCGAAGGCATCATCTTCATAGCCCGAGAACACCATGCCATGGCCCGAGGACCTACTTTATATCCTGCACATCATTATTCAAAGGCATCATGGTTCGGAGGCACCATTATCATAGCCCGAGAACATCATTTCATAGCCTGCGAATCCTTTAATTTTGCGCTTCATGGCCCAGGACATCATGGTCCGAGGACGTCATCCTAACCATCCAAAGACAGCATTCATGGTCCAACGGGAACTTGCATCACGTTTAAGTTTATGTACGATATACGCCGTATTACTCACTTGCAGGTACACCGGCTAGCAACGCCCGTCTCAGCAGGAGCGATCCCGCTCCAGTTCCCGCAGCCGATCAAGTTTCAAAATACCTCTTGCCACCTAAACATCGTATCCGTTTCTTTCGAATCTCCATCGGCATGTTCCGTCAATGGTTCCTGAACTACATACGGCCTGATTCCTGTAAAACCAGGGATATGTAGGCAGCTCAGAAACTAGAGCCCGGTCAAATTCTTTTCAAATCGCCGCTTGCGGTCAAAATTGGCCATCATATCTTTACCCGACAACTCTTTCATCCTTCCCGGGTAAAGAGGGGCAGCTGTTGATACCCAATTTTTCCCTAAGTATTTTTATACCCAAAATACTTCCAAAATAGCATATTGGTGCATATATAAGCACACCCAAGAGTTTTGGCATTTTTAACGATTTTTAAAACCAATTTATTGCCTATTTTAATACAACAAAATCCAATGATTATTCCCAAAATTATCATTTTTGGTGAATAATTCATTTTATTCTCACATTTACACCAAAATATAATTAAGGTAATTTTTTTGCATATTTTTACGAATTCATTTGGTGTTTTTAACGCTAAATTGCACACAACTGCAATTATAGCCTATATTACGATTAATTGCATTTTTACACTTATAAAATTATTTCCAGTATTTTCAGATTAATGTTTATATATTATTAATTAGCTCAGTGCTTTTAATTTGTTTAAAATCATTTTTTAACTATTTTTATATAAAATTAAAGGGGAAAAATCGGCTATTTAACACATAGCCATTTCAATTGCAAATATAGCATCAATTTAATCCTCAATTAACCCCAACTCAGCCCAAAAAATACCCAGCCCAATTACCACTTGCAACCCGATCCATACCCCTTCCTATCATACCCAACCCGGTCCCCATTTAACCCATTTAATCCCAGCCGTTGATCTAAAAGATCAACGGCTCCCCTCTTCCCTTTCCTTTTTTAATTCAAACGACCCTAAAACCCTACCTCATTTTTCTCGACCGCCGCCTCTGAATCCCCTCCTCTCTCAACTCTCTCTCAACTCACCTCAAACCCTAGCCGCCGCCTCTCACTGAAACCCTAATCTATGGCTTCTCAGGCTCATCGGAGGCATATACTAGCCTCTCATGGCTTTTGCGTGCTCATTTTCGTAAAGGTCC
>NW_017688640.1:0-402 GCF_001879085.1 Nicotiana attenuata
TAATGTCGATGGCCTTAGCCGTTAGGACGTTGCTTCGACTGTCGTCGAAGTAGTATCCGTTGTGGTTCGAACAAGGTCGAACTAATGTCGATGGCCTTAGCCGTTAAGACGTTGCTTCGATGGAGATTCGACTTCTGTTTATACAATGGAGATCGACACTTTTGTTCATATAATGGAGATTTCTGCTTATACGATGGAGATTGACTTATATTCATATAATGGAGATTTCTGTTTATACAATGGAGATCGACTTCTGCGTATACAATGGAGACTGACTAGGGTAGTCCCTTCATTACTTCGGTCTAGAGACCGTGTTGATGGACCGAGGTGATGAATTGCGCTTTTGATCCACGGGGTATCCCCTTTGCTGCCTCGTTAAAAAACTCCCTGAGAAAACCCAAT
>NW_017688640.1:5188-5939 GCF_001879085.1 Nicotiana attenuata
TCAGTGCGTACACTAGTTTCTGAAGGGGAAACGACAAAAGGTTATGAGCAGATAAGTAATCGGGGGCAGTACCTCTTTCGGTTTCGAAGGGGCGCGATATGTCGTGACACGGCGTCTGTATGCCTCGGGGGAGGTGGATTAGGAGTTCTGACATAGGGCTGATGTCGTTCTCTGTTGAAGCGTGGGAGCTGATCCCTTCGTCCGTCGTTGCGTCGATCTCTCCTTATCTCGGACTGTACTGACGTTAGTTGCTGGGTTGGACTGTTGAGATCGTCTTCATCTGCTCTTACTTCGGCACAGTAAGCATTATGGATCTCCTCCCATGTGGTGGGAGGGTACCCAAAGATGCATAAAGCATAAACGGCGGCCTCAGGCCCAAAGATGCATAAAGTATAAACTGCAGCCTCACGCCCAAATACGGGGGTTCAACATTCAGGGATTTAAAATCAGTAATTGAGAATCATACTGCAATACATGGTACTGAAATACTGAATCATATCGAGTTACATGATACTTGAATCCTGAATAGAACTAACTGAGACATGTATTCATGAACTGGTTATGAAAACTGAAACTTCAACTGTTTATAACATGCTGAGTAATCTAGACTGAGACTCATGGGCATCAAACCAAGTCTATATTGATTACACAATGATTTCATAAAGTTCAGAATGAAAGTCATGAACGAGTTACGAAGCTAGAGAATAGAAGTTCTGCAACTATTCAAGGAACTAGGCTTAACTATACTTCT
>NW_017688641.1:0-5938 GCF_001879085.1 Nicotiana attenuata
GAAGCCATACGGTACGAAGGAATAGATATGGGGCCCGAGTTCCCCGGCAACAAATCAATGCCAAAATCAATATCTCTATCGGGCGGCATGCCCGGAAGGTCAGCTGGAAACACATCAGAGAAATCCCATACTACTGGGACTGATCAACTGTAGGGGTATCAATACTGACATCTCTCACATAAGCTAGATACGCGTCACACCCCTTCTCAACCATACGCTGAGCCTTAAGGAATGGAATAACTCTACTAGAAGTACGATCTAAGGTGCCCCTCCACTAAACACACAGTGGTTTTAAATTTGGCCGGGGCCGGGTAAAAATTGGAATTGGGATCATTTAATTGGGGTAGAATTGGGTCAATTTAAGGCTATAATTGAAATGTCAAATAGGCTGTAATTGAAATAAAATAGGGCTAAATATTAAATAGCCATTTTCCCATTTTTCATTTTATAGAAATAGCAATAATAATTTTAAAAGTAAATTAAAAGTACTGAGCCAACAAATAATATATAAATATTAATTTTAAAATATTTGAACCAATTTTATAGTTATAAAACGTTGTTAATCTTAAAATAGGCTAAAATTGTAATTTTATGCAATTTAGCTTTTAAAAATACCAGATGAAATTGTAAAAAATATACAAAAACCACCTTAGCTATGTTTTGGTGTAATTATGAGAATAAAATACGCATTCACCAAAATGATAATCTTGGGAATAATTATTGAATTTTATACTGCTAAAATAGTCAATAAATTAATTTAAAAATCTCTAAAAGTTAGGTAAAATAACAAAACACTTGGGCATTGCTTATATATGCATATACATGTTATTTTGAAGGTATTTGGAGTATAAAAAATACATAAGAAAAAATTGGGTATCAATAGTTGCCCCTCTTTACCCGAGAAGGATGAAGGAGTTGTTGGGTAAAGATATGATGGCCAATTTTGATCGAATAAAATGATTTGAAGAATTTTGACCGAGCTCTGGTTCCTGAGCTGCCTACATATCCCTGGTTTTACAGGAATCAGGCCATATGTAGTTCAGGATCCATTGGCGGAATATGCCGATGGAGGTTTTCGAAAGGAACGGACGCGATGCTTAGGTTGAGGAAGGTAGTTGAAGTTTGATAGGCTGCAGGAACCGGAGCGGGATCGCTCCTGCTAAGACGGTCGTTGATAGCCGGCGTACCTGCAGGCGAGCAATACAAACATACATTGTGCATAAATTTAAACGTGATGCAAGTTCCCGTTGGACCATGAATGATGTCTTTGGACGGTTGGGATGACGTCCTCAGACCATGACGTCCTGGGCTATGAAGCGTATGATAAAAGATTCGCAAGCTATGAAATGATGTTCTCGGGCTATGAGGATAATGCTTCCGAACCATGATGCCTTTGAATAATGATATGCAAAAGATAAAAGTGGGGTCCTCAGGCCATGGCATGGTGTTCTTGGGTTATGAAAATGGTGCCTCCAAACAATGATGCCTTTGGACAATTTTGGCGATCTTTCAGCCCATGAAATGTAGGAGGTGGTGATTTTTCAGCCGATGCAAGACGTAAAGAAGAGTGGTGATATTTCAGCCGGTGCAAGATGTAAATAAAAGGTGGCGATATTTCAGCCGGTGCAGGGTTTAGATAAAGGTGGTGATATTTCAGCCATGCAAAATAAGGTGGCGATATTTCAGCCATGCAGGACGGAGAAAATGCTTAGTCTCGGAAGGCAGAAAGGTAGCCTTATGCAATACAGAAAAATGCAGATGTAGACAGTGCTCCGTCTCGGAAGGCAGAAAGGTAGCCTTATGCAATGCAAAAAAATACAGGACACAGACAATGCTTAGTCTCAAAAGGCAGAAAAGTAGCCTTATGCAATGCAGAGAAACGCAGGATGGAGACAATGCTTAGTCTCGGAAGGCATAAAGGTAGCCTTATGCAATGCAGAGAATTGCAGGATGGAGACAATGCTTAGTCTTAGAAGGCAGAAAAGTAGCCTTATGCAATGCGGGAAATGCATATGGAGACAATGCATAGTCTCGGAAGGCAGAAAAGTAGCCTTATGCAATGCAGAGAAATGCAGGATGGAGACAATGCTTAGTCTCGGAAGGCAAAAAAGTAGCCTTATGCAATGCATAGAAATGCAGATGGAGACGATGCTTAGTCTTAGAAGGCAGAAAAGTAGCCTTATGCAATGCAGGAAATGTAAAAGGCAAGTAATGGTAGAATCTCTTAGCTGATAGCTTTATAGCTGATAGTCGATTGTTATATTATGGCTGTTGGGGATGTCGTGTACGGCTAGCAATTGTAAATAGGTGATTCTTCTGAGCGTTGTATTCCCCAGAAGTATGAGTGCATAGATATATCTGATGATTTTACGACTTGAGTTCCTGCATCCAAAGAAAAATCGTGAGTTCTATAAAAGAGGGGAAGGTTAGTTCGTATCCCCATGGACTTTGCTCGTCCTGCTTGGCGCTGTGTATCATTGGGGTACCGCTGCTAAACAAAGCAATTTTGATAATAGTCGTGCATGATTTAGTAAAAATGTAACGTAAATACATAATTTGAAAATAGTTTTTTTTAGATGAACCGACGACTGCGACGCGGTTCAAGACATTGCAACCTCTCTCGCTCCGGAATTTTGAGGGTCCTCCTCAAAATTCTGCCCCAGTTTACTGGGCTAGTGCTTCTGACGGGTGCGTGCAGTGAATGGCTGAAATCAACTTTGGAAATTTGAGGGTCCTCCTCAAAATTCTTTCCCAGTTTCCAATGGAGGGGGAAATGAAAATTTTATTGAATTGTGACCGAACCCATAGGGCTGCCTACGTATGCCATATTAAACGGGAATCAGGTCAGGCGTAGTTCAACTTACATCATAAAGAAATCATAAATGGCTACACATAATATCGCTTCACTGCATCTGAATTGATTGGCTTTGGCCAGACTTCTTCGTCCATTTCTGCAAGTATGAGGGCTCCTCCGGTTAGAATCCGATAAACCATGTACGGACCTTGCCAGTTGGGAGAGAATTTCCCCTTGGCTTCGTCTTGATGTGGGAATATTTTCTTCAGCACCAGCTGCCCCGATGTAAACTTTCTCGGCTTGACTCTTTTGTTGAAGGCTTTGGACATTCGGTTCTGATAAAGTTGACCATGGCAAACTACATTCATTCTTTTCCCATCTATAAGAGCTAACTGCTCGTAGCAACTTTTTACCTACTCTGCATCGTCAAGTTCTGCTACCTGTATGATCCTCAATGAGGGAATTTGTACCTCGGCGGGAATGACCGCTTTTGTACCGTAAACCAGCATATAGGGAGTTGCCCCGGTTGATGTGCGTACTGTAGTACGGTATCCCAATAGAGCGAATGACAGCTTTTTGTGCCATTGCTTATGCTTTTCTATCATTGTCCTTAGTATCTTCTTGATATTTTTGTTGGCTGCTTCTACAGCTCCATTCATCTGAGGTCTGTAGGCTGTAGAGTTCTTGTGTTTGATCTTGAATGTTCCATACATTGCTTTCATCAGATCACTGCTGAGACTAGAACCATTGTCAGTAATGATTGACTCCGGAATTCCGAACCGATAAACGATATGGTCGCGGACAAAGTCTGCCACGACTTTCTTAGTCACCGCCTTATATGATGCTGCTTCAACCCCTTTGGTGAAATAATTAATTGCCACTAGAATGAACATGTGCCCGTTTGATGCGGCAGGTTCGATTGGTCCAATAACATCCATTCCCCAAGCGGCGAACGACCATAGCGAGCTTGTTGTAGTAAGCTCATTTGGAGGCACCTTTATCATGTCTGCAAGTATCTGACAGCGATGGCACTTTCGGACATACTGGATGCAGTCCGTTTCCATAGTCATCCAATAATATCCCACTCGGAGTATCTTTTTGCTAAGACAAAACCATTCATATGTGGACCGCAGGTCCCTACATTGATCTCCTCTAATAACCTGGATGCTTCCTTTGCTTCGACACATCTTAGTAATCCCAAATCGGGAGTCCTCCTGTATAGGATTCCTCCGCTGTGAAAGAAGTTGTTAGATAGCCTCCGAAGTGTGTGCTTCTGAATAGCGTTTGCAAGTTCTGGATACTCTCCTGTTGTCAAATACTCCTTCATGTCATAGAACCATGGCTTTCCGTCTACTTCTTCCTCGATATCAGCGCAATAGGCTGGATGATCATGAATTTTCACCGGAATAGGATCTATGAAGTTCTTATCTGGATGCTGAATCATGGATGATAGGGTCGCCAATGCGTCGGCAAACTCATTCTGGACTCTGGGAACATGCTGGAATTCTGTCTTCGTGAATCTCTTTCTCAACTCCTGTACATGATGCAGATAAGGGAGTATCTTAGAGTTCTTGGTTGCCCATTATTCTCGGACCTGATGTATGAGCAAGTCTGAATTCCCGATCACTAGCAACTCCTGAATGTTCATGTCAATGGCCAATTTGAGCCCTAAGATGCAGGCTTCGTATTCGTCCATGTTGTTGGTGCACGGGAACCTGAGTTTGGCAGATACTGGATAATGCTGGCCGGTTTCTGATACCATGATTGCCCCTATGCCAACTCCTTTGAAATCCGCTGCTCCGTCGAAAAACATTCTCCAACCATCATAGGATTCTACAATATCTTCTCCTATGAAAGATACCTCTTCATCAGGAAAGTACGTCTTTAGAGGCTCATATTCTCCGTCCACGGGATTTTCAGCAAGATGATCTGCCAATGCTTGTCCTTTGATTGCCTTCTGAGTTACGAATTTACTTAGCAGGTTTTGCCACTTGGCTAGCTTGCCAGTGGGCATGGGCTTCTGGAAGATATAGTTTAGCGGATCCATTCTTGATATGAGATACGTGGTATAGGCACAGAAATAATGCCTCAATTTCTGAGCTACCCAAGTCAGAGCACAATAGGTGCGCTCTAATAGAGATACCAGACCTCGTACGGGGTGAACTTCTTGCTGAGATAGTAGATGTCCTGCTCCTTTTTCCCCGTTTCGTCATGTTGTCCCAAAACACAGCCGAATGCCCCATCCAATACTGCAAGGTAGAACAATAGGGGTCTACCTGGTTCGGGCAGAACCAAAACTGGCAGCGTTGACAGGTATTCCTTGATTCTGTCAAAGGCTTTTTGGCAATCATCAGTCCATTTGGTAGCGGCATCTTTCTTCAACATCTTAAAGATTGGCTCACAAATGACAGTGGATTGAGCTATGAACCGGCTGATGTATTTTAGTCTTTCCAAGAAGCTCATCACGTCCTTCTTGTTCTTTAGCGGTGGCAATTCTTGGATGGCCTTAACCTTTGACGGATCCAGTTCTATTCTTCGACGACTCACGATGAACCCAAGTAACTTTCTAGCAGGGACCCCGAACGCACACTTGGCGGGATTCCGTTTCAGATTGTACCTTCTTAATCTATTGAAGAACTTCCTCAGATCTTCCATGTGGTTGGTGGCTTTCTTGGATTTGATGATGACGTCGACTACATACACCTCAATCTCCTTGTGTATCATGTCATGGAAAATAGTAGTCATGGCTCTCATGTAGGTGGCCCCAGCATTCTTTAATCCAAGCGGCATCATCTTGTAACAATACATTCCCCACGGTGTACTGAAAGCCGTTTTCTCCGCGTCTACCTCGTCCATCCATATTTGATGATACCCAGCAAAACAATCAACAAATGACTGCAGCTCGTGCTTGGCACAATTGTCAGTTAGGATGTGTATGTTTGGCAAGGGGAAGTCGTCTCTGGGACTGGCCCGGTTGAGATCCCGGTAGTCGACACAGACTCTAACCTTCCCGTCCTTCTTCGGTACTGGCACGATGTTGGCTAACCATGTTGGGTACTCTACTACCCTGAGAACCTTGGCCTTGACTTGCTTGGTGACTTCTTCCTTGATTTTCAAACTTATGTCAGGTTTGAACTTTCTGAG
>NW_017688642.1:0-617 GCF_001879085.1 Nicotiana attenuata
GCCCATGAGTCCTCTTGACCTCCCTGTCCTCTCTCTGTTGACCCTGCACCCTCTAATTTGTGAGCGACCTCTACTACCTGCTGAAACAGAACATCCGTCTCGAACTTCTGAGCCATGCTGAATCGGATACCATAACTAAGCCCATCAATGAACCTCCGGACTCGCTCTCTAACTGTGAAAACCAAAATAGATGGATGTCTGGACAAATCACTAAATCTAACAGAATTCTCTGCCACTGACATAGTACCTTGGCATAGCTGCTCAAACTCTACACGCCATGTATCCCGCAGGGTCAGGGGAACAAACTCTCTCAAGAACATCTTTGAAAATTGAGTCCATAAAAGTGAAGCTGCATCGGCTAGGCTACCCTCATCGTAAACCTGCCACCACAAATACTCAGCTCCTTCCAATTGGAATGTAGTAAAAGCAACCCCATTCGTCTTTATAATACCCATAGTGCTAGAGAGTACGGTGGAACTCCTCTAGAAACCATGTGCATCCTCTGAAGCCAAACCACTAAAACTATATATATCTTTTATGTAGTTCGGCTAAATTAAAGTCGTCTGGTATGTACTGTTTATGTAAATTAAAGTCGTGTGTGTTGGCTCATGCCCATG
>NW_017688642.1:5259-5938 GCF_001879085.1 Nicotiana attenuata
TTCACAATAGTAGAACACTATTAGCGTTAACAATAGTGGAAAACTTACTTATCAGAAAAAGAAAAACATTGTAAAAAGCTTTGGCATTTCATTGTCTAAGGTAATATTCATTATTGAAGTGCATGTATAGTGGCAACTGGAGCAGAACGCATAGCCTGAATACCCCCACTGTGACATATTTGTCAGGAGTCTAGGATAATCTCTCACCATGTGGCTGGTATCTCTACACTCAAAGCAACTTCTTCGCTGAGATAGTTGTGGGAGGTATTCGCTATGAGTACTCTGAGTCCCATGGATATCTGAAACATCGTGTGACGCCTAAATTGTAAACTGAACTGGATGACCCACAAAACCTCTACCATGAAATACCCTACCCCCAAAATAGGAACCAGTAGATACTCCCGGCCCATGAGTCCTCTTGACCTCCCTGTCCTCTCTCTGTTGACCCTGCACCCTCTAATTTGTGAGCGACCTCTACTACCTGCTGAAACAGAACATCCGTCTCGAACTTCTGAGCCATGCTGAATCGGATACCATAACTAAGCCCATCAATGAACCTCCGGACTCGCTCTCTAACTGTGAAAACCAAAATAGATGGATGTCTGGACAAATCACTAAATCTAACAGAATTCTCTGCCACTGACATAGTACCTTGGCATAGCTGCTCAAACTCTACACG
>NW_017688643.1:0-5938 GCF_001879085.1 Nicotiana attenuata
TTTTAAATTGGGTAAATTTTGACGTTTTTAGTAGTAGGTACGAGTTTCCGAAGTAGTAGTTTTTGATTGATTCCAATAGCTTCGTATGGTAATTTTTGGGACTTTAAGGCGTGTGTCTAGAGTTTGGAGTTTGGAGGTCCGTAGGGTTAGTTGGTGTTTTATGGCGAAAGTTGGAAAGTTGGAGGTTTAGAAGGTTGAGAGGTTTGACCGAGAGATGACTTTTTTGATACCAAGCTCGGATGCATTTCAGATCTGTTTCGTCTTGTTTGGATAGGGTCATGGGAAGATGTTGATTTGAGGCGAGCCAGTGGTATTTGAGGTTACATGTTTAATATGGGGCTTCTATTCAGTGAAAGGTATATATTATCATTCAGGCCACTTGAGGAAGTTGGCTTGACTGTCGCGAGGGTGAATACGCCATTAGTAGATAATTTGAGGTATTTTATGACTGGTGCTACATGAGCTTATAAATGATTTAGTTAGAGTACAGCTTCATATTCACAGAAGGTCTCTTCAGAGTGGGTATCTTGGTTGTGGCATTATTGGGTGGTTCAGAGGGTATACAGTGGTTCATGGGCTTTCGGACGACGTGGTTCGTGCTAAGATCTCTTCTGGTGAGTTTGGTTTAAGATTGTAGTGTACCGGCAATGAGAAGTGTTAACTTGAAGGCAAGTCGAGGAGGATTCGAAGAAATGGGTCGGCTTGGTGGTGTTGGGTCAGCATAGTAATGGAGGTTATTGGTTCCTTTGGTGTGTTGATGCTTTACCGGTATTTTGTGGCAATACTCTAAGGTTTGACGGCTTGCGTGTCTTGGTTGAGATGGGGAAATTCAGTTCTGATGGCTTGATTATGTGCAAACGGGTTTCAAAGAGTTGTTGATAATGTCGACCACGGCTTGGGCTGGATGTCTCCTACCGGCATAAGGAACATGTTGCGTGTTATGATTTTTCTCCTGTATGGGGTCACGAGTTCTATATGGTAGGGATGATTTTGGATGTTTACAAGAATGCTAGTATTATTCGATACCACCTGAAAAGGGTGCGCACTCCAGAAGGCACACTGTGCTTCGACTTGCGGATGCCTGACTGGTATTATGGAATCGCCTTATTGATCGATCGATGATATTCAGATTATGCTATATGGCACTAAAGAACTATAGAAGTATTTCTTGTGGGATGATTGTGTACGAGGAATGTGTCAGTTATTTGAGTAGAGTAGTTAGGGTTGAATATGGAGATTCTGGTATTCTAAGGATTTAATGACTAATTGGGTTCTCAAAGCAGATAGTTACATGGTTGAGAACAGTGAAGGTATTTCTCTAAATCATGAGATTTGAAGAAGATTTTAGGGGATTCTTTACTATGTTTTGAAAAAAATAAAAATTCAAGATTTGAGAGTCGAATTGGACTTGGATTTGAAAACCGAATACATATTTAGACTCATGGGCTATTGGTAGTCAAAATCTACCCTTCGTCTCGGGTTTTGACCGGGCGAGCACGGACATATATGTGGCATTTGACCGTGTTAGACCCTTAGGCCTTTATTATGCCTTTAATTGAAGTTGTTGTTGTATGAAACACCTTTCATTGTTGATTTATTTCCCAATTCATTTTGTTGTTGTTGAAATTCTGCTACACCTTGTTGTTGAGTCGTGGGTTATATATAGTTGTGGCATTAGTATTGGTGTTTGAGAAATGTTGTGGGATATGGCATTGTGGTGTGCGGGTGATTGTGTGTTGTGATTGAGATGTGCATGCGGCGACATAAGGGTAGTGTGTATATTGATGCGCATGCGGCGAGATAAGGGAGTACTTATGCGCGTGGTGCAAGTAAGGGGAAATACTTTATTTTGATGCACACGCGGTGAGATAAGGGGGATAAAGTACGTGAAGATATTTCGGAAAAAAATGTTTTAAATGTGAAGGTTAAGCGGCAACATTACGATGATATGTGATTATGATATGTGGCACATCAAAGTGACTCTTGTTGTTATTTTTGTGTTGGAACGGTTTGTGACTTCTTGTGTGTGTCATGCATTTTACGTGATTTGCTGTGTTGTTTTAATGTGCTAATCTATGCCTCTGTTGTTACGTGATGAATTGGTTGTCAAGATGTATTTACTTACGTAGAGTTATTATCTCATATTTTGTTGAGTTGTTGGTAACATAACAGATTGAAATAAAGGAATTGTTATCATGCGTTGCGTTATTTGATTCTTAAATAAACTTATGATCTCATTTGATGCTTTACTTCATTTAAATTGTTATCCTACTTTACTTTAATTGATCCTTAAAATAAACTCATTATCTCATTTGATGTTTTACTTTATTTAAATTTGTTGTCATGCTTTACCTCATTTAAATAAAGTTTCTTTTTGAATATTTTATAGGTTCTTGAATATGCATGGTGGCACGAGGTCTTGCCATGCGAAGGTGATAGAGAATGTGGGCACGAGGTGCCGTGTGTATAAGATTCGTGATTTATGGCTTATGATTTGTGATTATTAGGTGTGGTACCTCAGGGTGATTCTTGTTGTAAATTCTGTGTTGGAACGACCTCATGATTGGAATTGTTATTGTGTTCCTTAGTTTATTTCACTTATATTTTAACCGTGTTTTGATTATTTTTACTATTTATCACATGTTTACTCTTGTTGCCATTTATTGCCTTTACTTTCCGTTGTTAGCTTTATATTAATATTCTGCATAGGTTTTCATGTCTAGAGAGTGTCTTGACTTGCACCTCATCACTACTCCATCGAGGTTAGTCTTGATACTTACTTGGTACCGTTGTGGTGTACTCATACTACACTTCTGCATATTTTTGTGTAGATACAAGTATTTCAGATCGTGCTGGTTTTGAGAGTGGTGCATGTGCGGTTGGAGACTTCAAGGTATACCAATTGTTCCATTCGTAGGTCTCAGGGTCACCCTCTTACTTCATTGTATTTTGGAATATCTTGTGTACATCTTCGTAGAGCTTATGACTCTGTATTACCGGGTTTTGGGATAGTGAAAGTGGTATTATGATATTAGCTATTATTTGGGCCATTCCATTACCGGGGGTCGGGTTTGGCCAATTGTGATGTTCGCAAAAGCGAACAGCTGATTGCAATTGCGAACAAACTCCTGAGCCTCAGATATCGCAATCGCGACAGAAGCATCGCAATTGCGATAGAAGCATCACAATGCAAAGGTCCCCCTTCGCAAAAGCGACTATAGCTTCACTTTGTAAAGCGGCCCAGGTCCTCCCCAGCATCACAAATGCAAGCTAGCACTCGCAATTGCGAGGCTTGTATTTGCGAACAGACCATCGGAATTGCGAGGTTTGTAGCACCAGCAAATCCAATTCTCACCAAATCAGTCTGAAACCCATCTGAAACTTATCCGAGCTCCCCGGGCTCCGATCCAAACATCCAGACAAGTACCATATCATGGTACAAACTCGCTCGTAAGCTCAAATCATCAAAATAACATCTAAAATGAAGAATCAAGTATAAACACTCAAAGATTTCAAATTTCAAACCTTCAAATTCAAACTTTTCACAATAAGCGTTAAAACGGCCTCGAGTCACCCGGGACCCCAACCAAACATGCATACAAGTCCAAAATTATCATACAACCCTACCGGGATCGTCAAAGCAGATCTGAGATCGTTCACCACCAGTGTTGACGTGATCAACTTTAACAAATTTTAAGTTCAAAAATAAAGTTTTCTTTGAAAAACTACCTTTAAACTTTCCGGGAATCAACACGAACCACGCACGCAGGTCATAAACCATCAAATAATGATATGCATAGTCTCAAACCACAAATGGGAATCTACAACTCAAACAACCTATCGGATCGTTACATTCTCCACCTCTAAAAGAAACGTTCATCCTCGAATGGATATAGAAATGTACCTTGACTGGGAAAAAGATGCAGATATCTACTCCTCATATCGGACTCGGACTCCCAAGTAGCCTCCTTAGTCGGCTGACCTTTCCAAAGCACTTTCACAGAATAAATATCCTTAGACCTAAACTTTTGAACCTGTCAATCTAAAATAGCTACTGCCTCTTCCTCATAGGTCAAATCCCCATCAAGTTGCATTGTGCTGAAGTCCAAAACATCAACTTATCTTCATGGTACTTCCGAAAGATAGAAACGTGAAAACACCGGTTGTACCCCTGCTAGGATGAGAGGCAATACAAGCCTATAAGAGACCTCGCTAACTCTCTCCAAGATCTCAAATGGGCCAATAAACCTCGGGCTCGACTTGCCCTTCTTCCCAAATCTCATCATGCCCTTTATAGGTGAAACTTTCAAAAGTACCATCTCGCCCTCCATATAAGCCATATCATGGACCATATTGTCCACCTAACTCTTCTGCCTCCTCTTTGCTGAATGAAGGCAATCCTGAATCAACTTCACCTTCTTTAATGAATCACGAACCAAATCCGTACCCAACATCCTAGCCTCATCAGGATCAAACCGACTAATAGGAGAACGACACCGCCTACCGTATAAAGGCACATACCATCTAGATGTTGGACTAATAACTGTTGTTGTAGGTAAACTCTACCAAGGGTAGAAACTGGTCCCACTAGCCCTCAAAATCAATAACATACGCCCTCAACATATCCTCACGGATCTGGATAGTTTGTTTTGATTGGCCATCCATCTGCGGATGAAATGCAGTGTTGATCTCCACTTGCATTCCCAACTCACACTGAATAGCTCTCCAAAAGTGCAATGTGAACTGGGTGCCACGGTCTGAGATAATAGAAATGGGCACACTATACAGATGAACAATCTCCCTGATATAGATCTGAGCCAGCCGCTTTGAAGTGTAGGAAGTCATCACCGAAATGACCTAAACATCATCATGCTTCCTCAAAGTCAATGGTAAGCCTAACACAAAGTCCATATCAATGCGCTCCCACTTCCACTCCGGTATCACCAACCTCTAAGTCAAACCTCCCAATTTCTGATGTTCATATTTCACCTGTTGGTAATTCAAGCACCATGAGACATGCCCAACAATGTCTTTCTTCATCTTCCGCCACCAAAAATGTTGTTTCAAGTCATGATACATCTTCTTGACTCCTGGGTGTATAGAATATCGTGAGCTATGAGCCTCCGCAAGGATCAACTCTCTCAAACCATCGACATTCGGAACAAAAATCCGGCCTTGAAGCCACATAACATCATCATCCCCAATCACAACCTTCTTAGTACCACCATGTTGCACCGTGTCTTTNGTCTATTTTGAGTAACTTTAGCCCCTATTTCCCTAGTTTTATCGCTTACTTATATGTTTTTAAGGTATGTTACTTGCCGGTATAGTTGGTTTGGTTTCAGGACAGTTTCGGAGCAAATTGGGACACTTTATCCCAAGGTTAGAAGTTTAAGTTAAAAGAGTTAATTGGAATTTGACTTTTATGTAGACGATTCCGGAATAGTATTTTGATGATTCCAATAGCTTCGTATGGTAATTTTGGACTTAGGCGTGTGTCTAGATTTGGATTTGGAGGTCCGTAGGTTAGTTTGGTGTTTTATGGCGAAAGTTGGAAAGTTGGAGGTTTAGAAGGTTGAGAGGTTTGACCGAGAGATGACTTTTTTGATACCAAGCTCGGATGCATTTCAGATCTGTTTCGTCTTGTTTGGATAGGGTCATGGGAAGATGTTGATTTGAGGCGAGCCAGTGGTATTTGAGGTTACATGTTTAATATGGGGCTTCTATTCAGTGAAAGGTATATATTATCATTCAGGCCACTTGAGGAAGTTGGCTTGACTGTCGCGAGGGTGAATACGCCATTAGTAGATAATTTGAGGTATTTTATGACTGGTGCTACATGAGCTTATAAATGATTTAGTTAGAGTACAGCTTCATATTCACAGAAGGTCTCTTCAGAGTGGGTATCTTGGTTGTGGCATTATTGGGTGGTTCAGAG
>NW_017688644.1:0-5938 GCF_001879085.1 Nicotiana attenuata
CATTCTCTTTTATTTAGGGGCGTAGAGAAACTTGACATCACTCTCTTGTTCATTTCATTCTTTTTCTCCCTTGATGCTTATGTTAGGATCATTACCTCTTTTTGAATCCATCAACTCTTCCACTTATTCTCTTTTTGCATTTTTTTAATTCTTTTTCTTTTCTTGCCTTTTCTTTTCATAGAGATCATTTCTTTTCTCTTTCTGTGCCTTGATACCTCTATTAGATTCCTTATCTCCCACCAAACTTATTCTTTAAGCCAATTATTCCACAAGCTAGAGGCTCAAAGGGGGTTGACTAGGGATAACGACATTGGTTGGCAACAGAAAGCTCAAAAGGGCAAAGGAAAGCCTACAATCATTTCTCAAACCAAGCCAAACGTAGGATTTCGCATTGCAGCACATTCGGGTAAAGTTCTAGACCTTATGCATGAGTACTTGGACTAACAACAAATCACCTCATCCCTCGCGCAACTAGACCATAAAAGAGGATAAATTCGAGAGCCTACAACGACCATAATCCCGTTAAAGATCACTATGGTCCAATTAACCACTCGATGATTACCAAAGTCAACTCAAGAGTCTCAAAGTCACCAACTAGAGCTATTTTATTTCAAAAACCTTGTTTCAAACCATAAACACGTAGTTAAATGTGTTGGTACCAACTGAAGCATGAATAGCTCATTTTTGTGAATGACTCGATTAGGCCTTTTATTCATTACTACTACTATTATTACATAAATACAAAAACGGACTCATTCCCTTAAGAAGGTTGTCACACCATCCATCATTGGGATGAGTCACCCGATTTACACAAAAACTACCTTTGGAAAGAACTGTGGTATTAAGAAAATGAAAGGCTTATTACAATTTACTACGAGAAACATAAAAAGAAGCTACTAACAAAATATAAACTAAAGAGAAACATAAAGAAGCTAATGAACAACAACTACTAAAGATAAATAAACTACAAATGAGAAAAGGAACAGAATCATCAAATTATTACAGTCCAAATGTATCAAAATGTATCAATGTCAAATCAAATAAAATCTACCCCCTGAATAAAAGTAAGCATTGTTATGCTTAATAAAATAAGAGTGAAAGAAAAGAGGGTGAAGAAAACTCCCTAAGGAGCCTTGGACATCTCAGTGTCCCCAGCAATATCATCTGCCATTGGGTCAGCCAACTGTATCTCATCATCATCAAATATGGGCATAGATAGAGTGGTGAACATCGCACGCACTGCCTCAGCAGTGTCGGCAGGAAGGTCTGGCTCCTCAGACTGGCCAGCTAGTGCAACCGGTGCAGATGGTGCCAATGTATCTGGGGCTGACTAGTGGGGGTCAAGTAGCATATCAAAATGTAGATCCTCAGTTGTCGCAAGTCTAGTGACCTCCTTCTTGAGCTTGTCAACTGACTTCTTGCTTGCCTGGGACTTCCTTATCTTCTTCACTTCTTTGCTCTCAATAATAGACTCGTGCTGTACCAGAGTGTCCATAATCATCTTCTGGTTGTCCAGAATATTCTTGAGATTCTCATCAGGGCAGAGGAGGCCTGTGGTGCCTGTGTAGATGGCTGCACTGCAACAGTACTAGATAAGTTAGATAGCTTTGATGTTGCTGTCTGCATCCAGTTGTTGAGACTCGAGAATGTATGGGAGACTCGTAGAGAAGATAATGGAGCTGTAGGATGGGCATTGGCCTCAGAGCTAGAGCAAGAGTTGCCCTGGGGGCTGTGGTAGGAGCAGCACCAGAAGGGGGCTCAGCAGAAGTGGATGGAATGTCAGCTGTCTCAATAATTACCACTGCCGGCTCATCAGACTAGCCTGTGCTGGTAGAAGGCTGAGCTCTCTTCTTCGGGTTGGTCGCATCCATCAATGAATACCAATCAAATGGCTTCTTCGGCTTCACCTTGGTGTCATAAGTTCTCGACTCCACCTTTGCATCAGTGAGGTATCCTGTGATAGTGTTGTGATAAGGATAGGCCGAGCTAGACTATTGTGCTACCAATGAAATGTTGGCTAACATCACGACAACCATATTAATTGGGTACCCGGCCATGATAGAAGCCACAAGAACAAGCCGAGGAATAGGTAGATGAGTTTCATTCTAGCTCAGGTCATGTCATGTCTGCTACATACAAAAGTCTGCCACCCCTTTGCCTCAAAACTCAAAGTGCTCCGGTGGAGGGGAATCTCAGCAGTAATCCATGGTGGTGGTAGCCCTGGTGGTGCTAAAATCTCTGCTAGCCAAGGTTGGACTTCTTCTTTCATTGCACACTTCTCCAGATACTCCTTCGACTCTAAGTCCTCAAATCCTAAGTACGTGTGTAATGTGTGCGGATCCTACCTCATCTTGAGGTTGCGTACTTTAGTCACCTTCATCCCTTTCTTGATGTCAGAAATATTTGCATAGAACTCTCGGACGAGGTACTCCTTGGCATCCTCAACTCTCTCAATGAACCACATCCAACCCTTTCTTTCTCTGAACTGCCTCAACACTACCGGGTTGTATGTCTCCAAATCCTTCAATAGAAACTGCCGCTCAAGTGTCAGTGATCTCACTGGCCAACACATACAGAAATTAGTAATGTCAGCCAAGATGACGAACCTATCCTCCCAAATCCCCCTTTTCTTTGATCTCTCCACACCAGTGGAAGTACCATCTCCCCCTCTACCATCATCAGGGACATCCTATACAGACAGCACATCGGTGTCTGGGGCAGCTGCTGGCTTAGAGGTCTAGCTAGCACTTTCCTGTCGCAACCCAAACCGATGGGCCGCGATGGGCACCCAATACTTTAATCAACCGAGTACCAACGTAACGTATCTTTCTTATCATACTATCATAGGTAAATGAAACGGAAGGCTGTTGTGACATAACTAGAATGAAACATGAGGGAACACTCGACATAGGATGGCCCAACATGTAATACAAACTTATACATATGACATACGGGTCTATAAGGCCGAAATAATCACTCGTACACTGAACATAGGCCGAAAAGGCCATACAATCTTTCATATACATTACATATGTCTACAAGCCTCTAAGAGTATATCAATACCATAAAGGTCGGGATAGGGACCCGCTATACTAATCAATACACGTCCAAATCATACTAACCCAATAAGCAATTCCGGAGCAAATAGAGTGCACCAACACCTTCCGCTGAGCTGATAGCATACTTAGAGGACTCTCGACCTGTCTATCAGGATCTGCGGGCATGAAACTCATCGTCCCCAGGAAAAAAGGACGTTAGTACAAATAATGTACCGAGTATGTAAGGAATGCAAATCAATAAATAATAGACATGAGAAAAACATGGAGTAAAAGACTCAACATTTAAGTCTGAATAGCTCTGTGAATCATTTAATATTTATAATGTCATGCATATGCGTATAAATGTCATATGATGCATAGGTATATGCGTACATAACATCATCAGGCCTTTGATGGCATCCCATCATATCATCTCGGCCACTGTTGGCAAAATCATCAACGTATACCAGCTGATTAAGTGGTGGTGCGTCTATAACGCTATAACCTTCCCTTATACCCCATATATATAACGCCATATGCTCATGGGTCAATGTACATGTATAAATAAATGCAATGCAAGAGAAGTACGTCAATAAAATATCTCGGAACGTCATAAGACCATTATGCCTTTGATTAACATCGTGAAATAACCTTTATCAGCTTACGTATTTTCTGATACCCATGAACAGACGATAGAATAATAAGACACATGGGGAATCAAGAACATAGGAACCTCTAGTATTTCTATGAATAGAGTCATTTATGGAAGTGGTGCATTTTCTCGTTTTGTTTGTACCGTATGGATCATGCCAAAAAGAAAGAAGGGATAGCCTTAACATACCCGAGCCGATTCTCTTGACAATCCCTCTAACACACGTCAATTGCGACAAAACACGTAAAGGCGGATCGGAGTAGGGAAAAATTCGTATGATATTCTTGAGAAAGATTGCACCGTACTCCCTTAGAATCGCATTTCTCACGTTGCTAAGTGATCTTGTATGAATTTTGTAGCAATCACGTTGCTATCACTTGTATGAGTTTTCTGAAGCATTTTATTTTGCTATGAATATTGGATATGTCTCTCTTTGAATTTTTGAGATGTCTTTTACCTTAGTATATGTGGGTCCCACTAAGGTGATGAGTTAGCCACAAAAATCCTCCAAATGCCACCGATCCACTTAACCAAGAATCATTGTTTGGGGGTGGTTCCCTACTGCCACATTGGGGGTTATTTTCACCAAAGATTTACCCACTAATCTCTAATTAATTGGCTAATTTCCCACTAAAATTAATAATTAATCCCTTACCAACATAATTAAGAATTATCTCAAATTGCTTAAACACTACTCACTTTTAACACACTTTATATATCTAACTATCATGGTCATGTGGTACCTTGTATGGAACTAGTTCATAAATACCGGGTATTACAGCTTGGATCGTATTTTATCTCAAAATGTCAAATTTCGACAAAACTCATCTTCTTCGAGTTGCTTACCCTCTTACCTTCACGAGTTTACTTATCACTTGTTTGAAATAGCGTAATACTTATAATCCAAAAATAATCTCATTCCCGAACTTACGTCGATTAACTTACGACGAAACTTTAACATACGAAAATGCGGAATGTAACATCTCATTTCCGAGCTTTCATCAATTTTCTTATGGCATACTTTCACGTACGAAAACATGTGGTGTAACATTTTCGACCCCTCGAAAGTGCTGTGAGATGAAGAGGTCTCATCCCTGAGCTGGAATTGCCCCTGTGGCATAGACTGTATGGCTGTCTGCTCCTCCTGAACAGAGGCCGAGTTGCCCTCTGAAGCTTCCCTAGACAGGACATAGGAACTAGACTCTGATAGGTCTATACCTCTCCCTCTGTCGGCTGTGGACTTCTTCCTAATTGTTTTGGGCTGGCCAAGGGGCAAGTTACCTCTAACTCTGCCACTAGAAGGTTCACCTCTTTCTTTTGTCATTTCGCTGTGGCCTCGCAATCGAACCATTGTCTATATCAAATAAAAGAAGATTGTTAGTTGCAAGTCATCATTAAACACATTCACGACTTATGTAGGAATGGGAGATACATTGTGGACATAGTGGGGGTGATAACAAAACAATAGGGTGTAGGAATTGGGTTCTGNGTGAGCCGTTCATACTCAGTTGGGACCAACAATTACCCACACTACTCATGCATTTTCTACAAGGTGACAAGTCAACAATCATGCACATATAGTTCTAGTATGACATTTGAGCTTTAGGAATTGACTTTACTCATCAAGGACTCTTGTTCTATCATGTAGGTCATGGTGGACTCCAAACTCTTCCTCCTCTACCTTTCATTTGCAAAGCTCACTTCAAAAGTTAGCACTCAACCATAAGATTCATGAAAGGTTCACTCTTCTCTCACAAGAGAATGTCACAAGTACGGCTTCAAGTACCACATGCTTTCCCCTCATGTAAATCACCACTAATGTAAGCTCACTCGACTCGAAATCAAGTAAGACTTCTTTCGGCTGGTAATGAAGGCTTTTGTATTAGGGTAGGATACCACATGGGTAAGTGGTTACACCTTTCCTTAAGCACTCCACATTTTCATTGCTTGGCTCACAATTACCAATTCTTAGAGGCATTCTCTTTTTATTAGGGGCTAGAGAAACTTGACATCACTCTCTTGTTCATTTCATTCTTTTTCTCCCTTGATGCTTATGTTAGGATCATTACCTCTTTTTGAATCCATCAACTCTTCCACTTATTCTCTTTTTGCATTTTTTTAATTCTTTTTCTTTTCTTGCCTTTTCTTTTCATTAGTAGATTCATTTTCCTTTTCTCTTTTCTGTTGCCTTTGATACCTCTATTTAGATTTCCCTTTATCTTCCCACCTAAACCTTATTCTTTTAAGC